>NW_005871328.1:1520905-1522934 GCF_000147115.1 Myotis lucifugus
GGAATTGGGAGTGCTAAATGGATATAGGGCTTCCCTTCTGGACTGAAGAAAAACGTTCTAGAACAGAGGTGGTGGATGCACGACATTGTGAATGTCTTTATGCCATGGAATTGCTCACCTTACAATGGTTACTTCATAACTGTAATGTTGCTACTGTTATGAATCGTAATGTAAATATCTGATAATTTAATGTCCTGAAAGAAAGAATGAAGCCCTGACGTAATAGATGAGGGAACAATGAGGTAGGAATCGCTGACAAATCAGCTGTGGGGTGCAGGGGAGTCTGGAATGCCTCCCAGGTTTCCAGTCTGGGTGAATGGGAAGAAGCAGGGACGCCAGGAACAGGGGACGAGCCATGCAGTAGGAGCAGGTGAAGGGGCCAGGGTGAGACCTGGACTCTGACTCCTGCTGACATCACAGGCTCCACTAGTTGCAGCAGCAGAGGTCACCTGCTCAGTTCGCTGTAGCCACCTCCTTTAGCGCTGGGCTGGGGGACCCCCAAAGTGAGACCCAGGCCATGGTGGGAGACATCTCCAACCCTACAAATGCGTACCTACCTTTGGCCTGCTTTATCTGTTTTCCAGACAAGGGCCTGAGCTTCAACAGGTCACCCCTAGTTAGTCTCAATGCTGGAAAGGGAAAGAGCAAGGATTCCCTTGGATCTAAGTCAGGGCTCTGGAGCCAAACAAAATGAGCTCAGGCCGAAACTGCAGGGACCTGGGGTTGGGGTCACCACACCTGGGCCAGCCTCAGGTACCACCTGGGTACTGTAGCTCAGAGAAGCTAATATCAATCTCACAGTTAGGGCAAAGGGCTGAGGAGGAAATACAAGTGATTTCTGGGGCCCATTTAATTTTCATTCTCATCGGCACAATAAGCATTAGCCGAATGAACAAATAAGACAAAACACAGCCCTGGATCACGCCTGGCACCGGGAATGTGTTCCACGTCTTTCTTGTTCTTGCCATGTGACACTGGGCAAATAACCGTCCCTCCCTGAGCCCCCACCATCTCATCAGTAAATGGGGAGCATGTAAGAAGGCGGGTGGGACAAGTCAGAGAGATCTTGTATTGGCCCAGCACATGTCCGCTCCAAAGTGGTTGTTCTAACAGCAACAGACCACCCTTACGGGTCAGGCATGTTCTAAGTCAGTGGTTCTCAACCTTCCTAATGCCGCGACCCTGTAATGCAGTTCCTCATGATGTGGTGACCCCCAACCATAAAATTATTTTCGTTGCTACTTCATAACTGTAATGTTGCTACTGTTATGAATTGTAATGTAAATATCTGATATGTAGGATGTATTTTCATTGTTACAAATTGAACATGATTAAAGCATAGTGATTAATCACAAAAACAATACGTAATTATACATGTATTTTCCGATGGTCTTAGGCAACCCCTGTGAAAGGGTCGTTCGACCCCCAAAGGGTCGCGACCCACAGGTTGAGAACCGCTGTTCTAAGTGCTTTCAAGGCTCACGTGAGACCTACACGTTGAGCGGTGGCGTCATCAGCCCCGTTCCGCAACCGAGGACGCGAGGCTCGGAGAATTTAAGTCACTGGCCGGGATGACCCCCATCGAAGCGGCAGACCTGGGACTCGAACTCGCGGTCTCCCTACGCGCCCGCTTTCCCAGCATGCGCGGAGGTTGCACCCGGGGCTTCCCTGAACCTGCGCATCTCTGGTGGCTCCTAGAAGGGTCAGGTCCGGACTCTCACCCCGAGGGTCCCCGTTCCCCAACTTTGCTGCCCGTTGCCCCCAGCCGTCGGCCAAGGGCTTCCCTCCGGCAACCACAAATTCCAGACCCGCGGGATTTCAACTCACCCAGAGCCGCGCCCCGAGGAGTCCGCCATTTTCCCGCCTTCAGCTCAAAGGCGGGCTCGTCAAGTTCCCTTGCCCCGAGCCCTCCGGAGGGGTGGCCGCGGGCCACCGGGGAGAGCAGCTGCAGGCGGAGCGGGAGAGCCCAGCGCGCGCCTCGCGGTCCTCCCCCCCGCTTGGTTCCGCTCACCAGCGAGGGAGGCCGCGG
>NW_005871328.1:1523259-1550108 GCF_000147115.1 Myotis lucifugus
GCGGGCGCGCTGGCCGGGGACCCGACCCGGCCCGGGACCGGCGGCGCGCGGCGGCTGAGGCCCAGGTGAGTGCTTGCGCCCGCGGGCGGGGGCTCCCTCTCGAAGCTCGCGTCGGCGGGCTGCAGCGCAGGGACGGAGCTGAGGGGCACTGGGGGTGTGTGGAGGCAGGGGTGGAGGGGGGGCGGGAACGAGCTTGGGGGTCGCGGAGGGGCTGCCGGAGACGGCGTGCGACGGCGCCGGATGAAACGGAAGAGAGTTGATGGGGTGGACCTTGTAGGGGAGTTTGTGGGCGAGCGGGGGTGGTAGGTCCTGTGGCTTTGAGCAGCCTCTCCGAAGAGGACGTGGCTTAAGTGGTAGTTGAGGGGTCGCAGGAAACGGGTCTGGGAGGGGCAGAGGCGAGGAGGCGGTGTTGAGGGGCCCACGCTGGGGAAACGGGGCCAGGCTGGTGGGGGCGGGACAGCTTGGGTGCGATCGGGGGAAGGGGTGCAGGACAGCCTGGGGGCGTCTGCCCACGGCCGAAGGGGTGGAAGAAGGGTGCCTGAGGCCGGGCGGCGCCTGGGACTCAGTGAGTGTTCATAAATGCAAGAGGTTCGGAACGCACTGGCGCGGTGGCCCGCTCAATTGGGAAGAGGAACATGGGCGATGGAAGGGAGCAAAAGAGGGTAAAACTATGGCAAGAACTGAGGGCCTGTCCAGGGAGGGCCTGGGGAAGAGGGGAAGGAAGGACTATAGAGTGACCCCATTCGGATGTTGGGATGCAGCCCATGGACATTGGTGGTGGAGCGGGGGCGGGAGGGGGGGGCGCTTCTCTTGATTCATCTTCTCGATTTCACCCCCAGCTGCTGGGTGACCCTGGGTGAGTCCCAGCGCTCTCTGCGCCGGGATTCCGGACTGGAAAACCACACAACTCTTTTGCTAAGACCTGGCTGGCTGAAGCCGTGGGGGGTTGGGGGATGGGGGGAGTAGGGTGTCCCCGGGAGCAAGGAAGCAGACTCTGGGCCCTCCTTGGGACCGGAACTGGGTTTCAGAGGGGAGGGAGTGCATGTGCACGCTCCCTGTGTGCTAAGCTGTCACCACCTCCTCGCAGTTGCATCCTTGGACTTAAATGGGTAAAACGACATACAGGAAATCTGTCCTCCAGCGGCTGTGAGCTCAGCCCCAGAGGCAGCCAGTGTGCCCTGCTTCTCTTCTGCATGCCTGTAGGCCAGGGCTCTCAAAGGCAAAGCCTCTCCTGCACCCAGTGTCTGAGGTGGTAGCTGGTGGAGACATTGTGCCCTGCAGTTGGAGGGTCCCAGCTCCTACCTTGCTGTGTCCGGGTCTAGGAGTCTCCAGGCCCTGAAGCCATCCAGGAGCAGTGGGAGGTGACAAGGGCAGCTGGAAAGTTGTTTCACCATCTGATGGGCCCGATTCTGGCAAGGGCCTTGCATAGGGCAGTTTTGATCAGCATTCATCTCTCTCCTTTCCTGACGGTGGTGAACCTTGTCTGGGATCTGCCAGAGGGCTGGGGAGCCGGGGCCTATAGCTCACACAGGAGATGAATCTGGATAGCTTGAATGTAAACAGGACCACAGAAAGATAGCCACCCCCTTCACCTCCAGAATGTTCTGGCCTTTATGAAAGGTGGCTCCAGGACACTCATTCAGAGCCCGCAGTCATGCCTTGTGCAGACATTGAGCATGGACTTGCCCTGGCCAGAGCAGCCCCAATAAAGAGGACCAGAATCTTCTGGGTGCATGGCCCTGGCTGTTTTCTCCTCCCTGCACCAGGAGCATGGTCAGGTAGGCTCTCTTGGAGGGTCTTGTGTTGGGGGTTCTCACCTCCATCAAGTCTCTTTGTTTCTTCACCTGCAAAATGAATGAATTGACCTCAGTCAGCATTTCTCAACTTTGATAATCTTGGTGTGTCCAGCACACAGCCCCCTTGGATTTTATGCAGCCCCCCAACTGGTGATCCCCTCCCTGCTGCAGTGGTTTGGCCTTCCATTCTAAAATTTATACCCCAAAATGATTTTTTTAAAAAAACACTGCACTTTCATTTTTCAAAGGGAAAGTTTGCAGTGCCGAACATGCTCTGCACACCGCACTTGTTCGCAAAGCTCTAGCTGCATCCTGTGGTTGGAAGTTGCTGGGTGAGACCCTCCCTCAGGTCCAGGCCTATGACTGCAAGAAACAGGTGAGATGTAGGAATCTCCCGTTTGTTCAGCTGTAGGATTCATTCTCCTTCCCCAATAGGGGCTTGTTAACTTGCCACTTCCCTCTCCTCATCTCATCGAAGTTGTGTGTCTTGGGTGGGCCCAGTGTTCAGTTAAGCAAGGGCTGATTGTGCTGGGGGCTGGTTCCAGGGCACAGAGAGGAGCCCTCGTACCCCCCCCCCCCCGCCCCCGCCAAAAACAGGAATACTGTAGTGGAGTTGAGTGGCAGTCAGTTCAGCAACAGAGCTAGCCCAGGAAGTCATAGGAATAGAATGAGGAATGACTAGTGCAAGCTTCAGGGCTTGGGAATTCCTGCAATTTCCCCAGAAGACATAGCTGGGCTCAAGCCAAGCCTTGAAGGATATGAAGGTGTGAAATGAAACCTGGAAGGCGGATTTGCACAAGCAGGTCCCTGTGCGGCTCTACCCTTCTGTGATAGACACTTTCATACCCAACTCTTTTATTCTGCAAGGAGGGCCTGGTTCCTATCCCCCCAGTATGGATACTGAGGCTCAGGGAGGGATGACTTCAGAGATGGCTCCCTGGGTGATCTAGAAACTTTAGGATCATGAGTAACCTCAAATGGGTGAGGACCAAATCTCTAGAGCAGAGTTACTCAACTGCAGCACCATTCATATTTGGGACTGGATCATTCTTTGCTGGGGGATCGGGGGTCCCATAAATTTAGAATATTGAGCAGCATCCCTGGCTTCCACCCACCAGATGCCAATAGCACCCACCCCTCAAATTGTGACAACCAAAAATGCCTCCAGACATACTGTGTGTCCCTTGAGGGCAGAATTGCCAACAGTAAGAACCTCTGCTCTATAGTAAAATCTCGCTGCTGCCCCAGGCCCACCATTGCCTCCGTGGATCTTTGGTGTAAGTTGAGCTCCTTGCAAGCTGCAGTCAAGAGCAGGAGTGGGGAAAAGAGGTCAGCAACTGAATTCTGCCCTCCAGACAGTTCTTAATCTGGAGACTCGATAAAAAGGAGGCACCACTGGGAACGGACCGAGGGGGAGTTGGACAACACACACCAAGAATGGACAGCAGAGGAGGAACAGGAGATGAGCGGGGGCTGTCTGCATTCGCCCGGACAGCCATGCCATTGTCTTTCCCTTCTTTGTCTTACCACTGACCTGGATTTCTGCAGGAACCGTCCCTGCCTTGGCACAAGTTGTTGCTTTTCTTCTGAGATTAGAGGTATTTGATTCTCTTTTCAAGAGCTACTTTGGAGGTGATCCCGGATCAAGGTGGCTCTTGAAGCTACATTATGTTCTCATGTTTGCCCTCTTGTCTCCAGATGCCAGTCCATCTTTAAGACAAAAAAAAATGTTAGACAAATTGTCTAACTTTTGCGCCTAGTGCGTGCTTCTCTGCTTGTTCCCCAACTGTGACATTGCTGCGGTAACTCCATGAGAGGACATGCACGTTCTGGGGCCTTCCCGAGCCCTTGTGGGCGATGTCCCTCCTCCCCTTCTTCCCCACCCACCAGCCCTTTGTATGTCCCCAAGTCCCCAACCAACTGTGCCAGGCAGCCCCTGCTCGGCTTCCCCACAGAGCAAGACAGGCCCTTCTCTCTGTCCTCCTGGATAGAGGGAGTCGCAGAACAAAGGGTTCTGTCTGAGCTCTGCCAGGGCCCTGAAGAGCCAGCCTGCTGCCGGCCACTGCACAGAGCCCCCTCACTTCACCTCTCCAGTTTTCATTTTGGCCCAGAAAGGGCCTCAGAGAGTCGGCATGTCTCAGAAACGCAGGGATGAGTTTGGGTTCTACTCATTTCCTCGTCGAGACTTTCTTTCCTCGGCGGATCCCAATGATAAATAAAGTGGTGATTCAAGCATTTGGCCTGTGGATTAGTCAGAGTGATGAATAAGCTGACCTGGTCTGACTCATTCATTTATATCCCAGCTCAGCCCTGCTTCATGGGTCTGTATGTGCGAGAATGAGCTTTTCACTGCTGTCACTGCTGGCTGTGCGCGTTTCCTGTGGCTGTCATAAAAAAGTACCCCAGACCTGGCCGGTGTTGCTCGGTGGTTAGAGTGTCGGCCTGCGCACCGAAGGGTTGGGTGTTCGATTCCGGGTCAAGGGCATGTACCTGGGTTGCAGGTTCTATCCCAGCCTCGGTCAGGGCATAGTGGGAGGCAGCCAATCAATGTGTCTCTCTCATATCAGTAGTTCGTTTTCTCTCTCCCTTCCTTCCTCTCTCTTAAAAAAAAAAGGCAATAAAAAAATATATATCCGCAGGTGAGGATAAATAAAAACCAAAGATAGTCACATTCTGAGATGTTGGAGTTTAGGACTTCGACATAATAAATTGGGGGAGGGGGTGGAGACACACAATTCAGCCCATAACACTGGGTAAGGGGCCAATTTTATTTTTATTTAGTAAAGGGGTTTTGGACAAACAGTTGGACCAATAGGGAGTGAGTACATTTTGTTTTGTCTCACTCATTTAAGTAAACATTTTAGGGGTGGTGGGCAGGTTGGTCACATCCACTTTGGCAGCTCCCTGTTAGGGAATTTTCCAGATCTTGCACATGTCCTTCCTGACACTTGGGGTGACTGTAAAGAGGCAAGAACCCGGCTTGGGAAGGAGTGTATCTCAGACTCTGCAAGGGGCATATTTGGAGCCAGACTTGGGAGGCCGTGTGTGTGTGTGTGTGTGTGTGTGTGTGTGTGTCCCTCCGTCCACCAGGGGTCCGGCCAAGGTTTATAATCGGGACATACTGTGGTCTCTCTCCTGAGTATTGCCAAACCTGTGGCCAGCCTAAAGGATCACCTTTACTCTGCCTCCATGACAGCACATGGATAGGCTGGGAAGGGAGCTGTTTGGTGGCTATGACCAAAGATGTTATTAACAGGTCAAAACCCTGGACCATCAGCCACCTAGGTGATGGAAGGTATCATTGGGTCTGAAAGTGAAACCAGATCTTTGTGTCAGAAACTGGGCAGGGGATGTGCTTCGTAGCTATGAGGAGGGGGTCTTGCTCATGTGAAGACCATGAGACTCGGGGTCACAGACAGGTGGGAGGGGGTGACTCCGGGCCAGAGACTACCCCATCCTGCCGGGGTGGCCAAAGTCAAGAATGGAAAACAGGGATGGACGTGGGGGTCTTGTTGGGACAATGGGCTATGGCTAAAGGGTTCGGGATCTCTTTGTGATGGTGGGAATGTTCTAAAATTGAGTCCAAGGAGGGGTTATTGAAGAAACTGGAACAGGCACTCCTGGTGGGAGGCAACAGGTGGCTTTTGTGAAATATCTCACCTGCTAAGAGCTCAGAAACAACCAGTGTTAATTGAGCAGCTATTTAGTTCTAGGCATGAGATTAACAGCCGCATGGTTGCTGTTGCCCAAATCCCACATTGCAACTAGTGAGGCAGAGTGTGTCCCCAGACTTGCGACAGGGGATCCATGGGGACATGTCCCAGGTTGGGGGGCGGGGCGGTCCTGTGGACCTTAGAGCTGAGTAGGACTGCCGAGCCGAGGTCTGAAGCAGGGCTTTCGTGTGTTGTCACTGTAGCTCTGCCCACAGGAGGTTCTCAAGGTGGCTTTCCACCTGAGCGTGACGACAGGTGGACTGTGTGATTTGGAGATCCCAAAGGGGTCTCCTCTGCCCATCCAGACCCTCTTCTCCGGCGGCCTTCCATGTCTTTATGAGCCCACCAGTCACCTGTAAAAGACTCAGAACCCAGCCTCCTATAGAGCCTCAAAGGTCTGTTGTCCCTGTCCCCCCATAACCAGAACCCACCTGCATCCCAAGTGCCTGGCTTGACTACCATCAATCCCCCCACACACTGCTATAGGAGCCACCCAATGGGGAAACCCTCCTCTCCCCCCCCATCCCCCATGGTAATCCAGCTGTCACATGCTGGTTGGCTAACCCCTTGTGTCATTCGTGCCCTGGTGCTCCCTGTGCCCAACCAGCCAGGGCTCCCCATCAAACTTGCATGAAAATTTCAACTACATCCCACATTCACCAGGCTACTGGGTAGGATCTGACCTCCTCAACCTTGGCCCCTCCCCCTCCAGCCTCATTCTGTTGGTCACACTGGTCCCCTTGTTCTGAGGCTGCCTCTGCCCTTGGAGCTCACCACCCTCACTGGGCCGCCATCCCCAAGGGCTAGGCCTGTCCGCTCCTTCTCACTGCACAGGCCTCAGCAACCGTCTATTCTAATCACTTCCCTGCTTCCTGTTCTAAAAAAACCACCCTGGTCATTTGTTCTCACCAAAGCACCTTTAATTTCTGGGGCTGAATCATTCTCTGCAGTCATATTGTGCACTGTGGCGTCATACTGTGCACTGTAGGGTGCTGAGCAGTGTGCCTGGCCTTCACCCACCAGGTGCCATTCACACCACCCCTCCTCTCTATGGTGAGGTCCAAAAACGTCTCCCACCATGTCCTAGTGTCCACTGGGGAGGCCCTGGGTGTGACACACATCGCATCTGGTTAGAAATGCCTCTGCTCGTGGACTGGTTTGTGGTCAAGGTTCCTGAAGGCCAGGACACCTTCGCATTCTCACTCTCTCGTGCCCAACTGGCCTGGCTAGGTGGAGGGACTGGAGAAACATTTGTTGACAGGACAGGTTGAAGGATGTGGTTACAAACCCCTGGGGGAAGGATAGGTCTTGAGGGGCAGAGGAATGGAATTGCTGGACGAGGTGGCTGCCCTAGCACATGCCTGGGGGAGGGGCTTTCTCCAGGGCTCAGACCGGTTGGGCCAGACTGGAAAGCCTGAGGGGTATGTCTTAGGGAAGAAAGGGACACACTCAGGCAACAGTTATGAGAGGGTGTCTATACTTGGAGTATCCAGTATCCTCTGCACTGGGGACCTGGATTTGTGCCCCAGGGTTGCCATAAGCTGGTACCCCAAACCAAGCAACTTAAACAATAGAAATTTATTCTCACAGCTTTAGAGGCCAGAAGTGCAAAATCAAGGTGTCAGCAGGGCCATCGCTCCCTCCAAAGCCTCCCTGGAAGACCCTTGCCTCTTACAGCTTTGGGGGTTCCAGGTGTTCCCATGGCTGTGGCCGCATTGCATCACCCCAATCTGAACCCTAAGTTGTCCTCCAACTCTGAGCTGCCTTGACTGAGAAACACACTTGTTTTGTAGCTGTTTCTCAGCATCCATCTTCCCAATAACTTCACATGATCATTTCTTCCTAAAAAATTCAAGGACACCCGCATGGAGATGTGGAAATGCTGTGTGTTCTAAGTGGTACCTCCTACATGATTCTACAGTCATGCCAGCCTCCTCCTTTTAGCTTGAGAATGATTTCATCCGATAAACATGTGGCTGCAAATTATGGCCTTATATAAACGAAGCTGCTCCACTACACTTTCTGGAGGCCCCGTCTGCCTTATTTTCCAGTAAATTCCAAATTGTTCGCCAAACCTATAGGCAGAACCTTGCTTTTTCATGCATAAAGCCTTGGCCAGGCCCTGAGCTCATTCACATTTGTCCACTCATCCACCCCTGGGGCCGAATTTGTGGTTGCCTCCCCTTCTCTGCGGCTCCTTTCTCTAGGAGCATGAGAGAAAGGCCCTGAATTGAGGTTCACGTCTTCTCAGAGTGCAGAAAGTATACGAGTGTGGCGTTTGCAAAGCCTTAATTTTTCACAGTTCAGATTTTACAGTGGGAACTTTTATTATGCACATAACATAAAATTCACTATTAATAACATTTAGTGCATTCACAGTGTTATACAGCCATCACCTCTATCTAGTTCCAAGACATTTACATCACCCCTTAAGGAAACCCCATCCCCATTCGTTTGTCACTCCCATCTCCCCTCCCCCACCCCCTGACAACCACTAATCTGCTTTCAGTCTCTGGATTTGCCTGTTCGGGACTTTTCATATAAATGTGATCATTTACCATGTGGCCTTTTGTGTCTGGCCCCTTTCCCTCAGCATGTTTTCAAAGTTCATATTGCAGTGTGTATCAGTGCTTCATTCCTTTTTATGGCTGATTAATATTCCACTGTGTGGCTGGACCACATTTTGCTTATTCTTCATCCTTCGATGAGCATTTCATTCCCACCTTTTGGTCCTCTCAGCGGGAATTTTATAGTCTGCCAGCTTGACTTCCATTTGGTGGCATAGTTCTCTCCTGAGTCCTGGGGAGACAGAGTCCATCAATGTGGGGGTATGTTTTGCTTCTGTTCACATTGTGTGCACTTCTATGAGTATTAGTTGGAGGATAGAATGGGCGTTTTAACTTTGGGATATTTGGTGAGATGGTTTGGATGAAGGACGGACACATGGGTTTTTAGGACCTGCTGCCCCAACACATGGCTGCAGCCTGCGATTGCCGCTTGCCAAGCTGTGTCTCATCACCTTCACCCTCCACCCCCAGGACCTGCCACCTCCAGTTCCTCAGCCCCTGACCTGCTTCCTTTCAGTCCGGGGATTCTTGAGGCACAGGTTTCACATCCACTTGTAACAAGGAATTTAAGCCATAGCATGAGGGATTTCCAGGTCTCAGACTCTGTTAAGACTCAATGAGGAAGGCATGCTTGGAAGCCAAAGAAAACCCTCCAACAGAGATGTCATTGTTTAATGACAATTAGTTAATGAGTTATCCATGAATCATCATGGCTGTGAAGCTGTGATCATCAAAACAGCATGGCACCACGCAGACATCAGCAGCCCAGAGGCAGACTCATGTGTGTCAAATAACTTATATGTGATATTTAACAAACAGAGGGGGCTCCTGGTCAGAGGAAGAAGGACTATTTAATAAAAAGCATTAAAACAATCACTTCACTCTCTGGAGAAAATCATTTGGATCCCCATTTACCCTCCCACACTTTCCTGGGTTGATTACTGTCCCCAAAACTCATGTCCACCCAGAACCTCAGAATGTGACCTTGATTGGAAATAAGGTCTTTGCAGATGTAAAGATCTCAAGTTGAACTCATACTGAATCTAATAATTGGTGTCTATATAAGAAGAGGCAAGGACACAGAGAGGTGCACCATGTGACAATGGAGAAAGATATGGGAGTGAAGCATCTACAAGCCAAGGAACACCAAGTGTTGGTGGCAGCCCCCGGAAGGTGGGAGAAAGGCCTGGGATGGATTCTCCCCCAGAGCCTCCATTAGGAGCCAGCCCTGCTGACATCTCGGTTTTGGACTTTTTCAGAATGTGAGACAATCAATTTTGTTGTTTTAAGTCACCTAGTTTGCAGTCCTTTGTTACAGCAGCCCTAGGAGACTCAGACACCCTTTGAAATAATTTCCAGGTGGATAAAGGCTTAAATGCAAAGCATAAATCTGGGCCCTGGCTGGTGTTTCTCAGTGGTTAGATTGTCAGCCTGCGCATGGAAAGGTCTCAGGGTCGGTCCCCAGTCCAGGGCACATGCCTGGGTAACAGGTTCAATCCCCCCTCAGGGCCTGTGTGGGAGGCAACCAATTGATGTGTCTCTCTCACATAGTTATTTCTCAATTTATCTCTCTCTCTCTCTCTCTCTCTCTCTCTCTCTCTCTCTCTCTTTCTCTCTCTTTCTCACCCTCCCACCCTCCCTTCCACTCTGTAAAAATCAATGGAAAAAAATATCCTTGGGTAAAATTTAACAAAAGGAATAAATCTGGGAAGGGAAGGTATAGTCCTATGTTAATCAGATTTGGGGAAGGAATGGGCAGTAGACATAAAAATAATAATAAACCACAGATCTGACAGCCTGAAAAATGTAAAATATTTGTCTCAAAAAACACCGTATTCAAAAGTAAATTGATATGAATTAGTTTCATCAAACATGGCAAAGAGTTTAATAGCCTTCCTATACACAGAGCTCCTCTAACACAGTAAGCTCCCCCAAAGCAGTAGTATGCTTCAGTGGGGAAAATGGGCAGTAGACATGAACAACTTACAAAAATAGAAAAACAGCTGTTCAATAGACATAATTTTTTAAAAATACAGCCTGACAAAGTAATATGCGTAGCAAGATGCTCTTTTGTGCCCAGGGAGGGTCTGATCAGTGGAGTGTTACAGGCAAAATGGTGCCACCTGAATGGAATGAGGGCTGCTGGGCCAGAAGGTGCGTCCTGAGATTTTGCACCAGGAACATTATTGCCTGGGACCTGGCAGAGGGATTTGAATGACATGCCAACCTGAGGTTAAGGATGGCACCACAAGGAAGCAGCAGTGGGCAGGGTCTAGGGGTAGCTGAATGGTTGTCTGGCTCACTGGGGAATGTTACGTCCTCCCGTGGGTCGGGGTTCTCGGCAGCTTCTCCATGGTTGGGCTGGAGAGAACCTGCAAGGTCTGGTCTCTGAGCCTGGCCTTGGGCTGGGTTGGGAGTGGCCACAGGGTGCCATTCAGCCAGTGTGGAGACGGAAGAGTGGCTGTGCTGTATGGACCCCACTGACCAGGGGCTCTGAGGACCAGCTTGGGATGCCCCCAAGGGGCTTTGTGCTGGGCCACCCACATCTAGACCGATGCATCCAGGGGCTCCATGGGAAGACCTTCTGGCTGGCTGATGAGAAGAGACAGCCGTTCTGGGGACATGGTGACAGCAGATATGATGTGGTCAGTGAGAGGAGCAGAGAACTAGCCTTTTGGATGTTCCAGGCAGGGCAGATAGAGGTGGCTGTGTTGGGCTGGAGGTGGGGCAGGTGTCCTTGGACATGAGCACAGTCCCTGAGGGGGTGCAGTGCAGTCAATGTCCTGGGAATGGAGCCCGGGGGCAGGGCAGGCATAGGTGATGCTGGCTGCACAGCAAGTGAGCAGGTCTGGGAGAGGCTGCTGGCAGCAGGTGTGACTAGTGGGAGCTTGATGGTACTTTCTGGGGAAAGGGCAGTGGTTGCATGTGGGAATGGGGAAGTCTGGCTTCAGGCTGCGCGGAAGCAAGGAGGTGACCGGGCTCTACCCTGGGCTGGAGAAGGATTTTTTAGTGTCTCTGGCTTTAAGGCAACGTGAGCTGTTTGCTGGGAGGGTCCTCCCCCTAAAACCTCTGGGAAAGTGGGGGGAGGGGGCTGCTCTGGGAGGAGAGAAGGGCCAGGTGAGGCCGGGCTAAGCAAGTAAGGGCCACCAGACAGGTCTGGCAGAGGAATTCCCAGGATGCAGACATGGTGGGCCTGGGTGGGCTCTGACAACGGCTAGAGGCATAGCTGCAGCAGGGCAGTCCGGTGGACCCTTTGGTGGACAAGCAGCCTCAGCTGGTTTTGGCCCTACCCCTTTTCAAAGGCTTTTCCCCTCCCTGCAGTCCTGGCTATCAGCAGCTGCCTGGAGCAAGCTTTATCTGCTTCCTCCTGGCCCGGGGTGGGGCATACATCAACTAGTTCTTTAATGCCCCTCGTCCCCCAATCTCCAGTCTCTGAGGGCAGGGTCTCCTGCTACCCCCACCAAGGGCCCCGGAGCTGCAAATGTCTCCTATAGGCCTCTGTTCACAGTGGGGCTCCGAAAGCGCCTGATTATCAGCTTTCCCTGGAGGATGTGGGATGGCCCTGAGTGCCGCTGGTCGTGTGGCCCGCAGCCCATCCAGGCCTCGGCTGGACCCTCGTCAGGGCAGGTGGTGAAACTGCAGGAGCAGGATCATGTCACTCGCCTCGATGGCTTCTTGTTTAGGCTGGTGTCTGCTGGAGGGAGAAAGGCTCTGCTTGTGACCTCTCCACCACCTGCATCCAGGCAGCTTGAGAGTGAGACAGTCCAAAGCCCCCAGCCTGTGAGCTGGTTCACCCTTCCGGAAACTGTGGTGCATATCAGCCATGTCTCCACGAGTGCAAGTCACAGAGGTGTCATCTCTGCCCAAAGCCCTGGCTCTGTGCGCGCACGCACACGTGTTCGTGCATATGAAAGTGCTGTGCACATGTGTCCATGTTTGTGTGCTTTCATATATGTGCATGCGAACATGCACGCATGTTCTGTGTGTGAGTGCATGAGTGTGGGTGTGTTCATATGAGTGTGTCCATGCATGTGCGTCTTTGTGGTTTATACTCTCTCACATTTGTTTGCATATCAGTTTCTCTCACCGGGCTTTGAGCCAAGTTTGGTTTATCTTTGTGTCCTCAGTCATGCTTAGGTGGCACACAGTGAGCACGCACCTGACCCACACGTATTTATGCCTCTTACTCCGAGACACAGTCACTGTTGCCAACATGGGCTGCAGTTTATCTTTTTCTGCAATGTCTTCAGAAACAAATGCATTTTTTGAAAATAAACTTTTCCTGTTGGAGTCATTATAGATTTACAGAAAAGTTGCAAAGACAGTACTGAGAGTTCCCTGTATTCTTTCCGCACCCTCCCCTACTGTGATCATCTTACATTATCAGGCACATTTGTACAGTTAAGAAATGGACATTGATACACTGCTATTAACCAACCTCCTGACCTTATCGGATGTCCCCGATTCTTCCATTTGTGTTCTTTTTCTAATCGAGGACCCCATCCTGGAAACCCCGTTGAATTTAATGATCACGTCTCTCTGTCTTTCCTTGTTGCTCATAACCTTGGCGGTCTTAGGAGCACTGGCTGGGCATCTATCTGATGTTCTCCATAGGAGACTGGGGTTGTGGGTTCTAGAAGCAAATACGTTCTGAGCAGTTTTCTTGAGTGAGTTTTTGGGGGCTCTTCCTGACTTGGTCCTCCTCATTGGAATTTGGGGTACCCTGTTGTTTCAGAATCCCTGAGTTTCAGGGTAGGTTCTTGCTGTCCCAGTATATTGTGGGGATGTAACCAAGGCCTGTGGGACCAAGTCTTCATCTTGGAGAGCTGGCGGGGGAGATTTTGTCCAAGAGGAAAAGCCAGGAAGGATGTGGACTGGGAAAGGCTTAGCTGAGACATGACTGTGATCATAGAGCTTGCAGGGTGATAGGCTGACCCTGGGTGAGGAGGGATGGGGGCTGCGATGGTGTAAACTCCAGGGGGGGGGCTTGATCTTGGGGAGGAGGGGGTGTGGTGCTGTCACTCTGCAAGAGTCACAGAGGTCACCTTTAAGGACAGACAGAGGCTCTCACCACCTGTTGGCTTTTCGGGAGAGCCCTATCTGGCAGGATATTCAGGCCTCAGGTTTGGGCTGTTTGTCTAGGTTGGGCGTCAGTGTTTCCTAACACAACTACCGTTCTGACGGTGCTACCCCCTCCCTTTCAGCTCCAGAAGCGTGCCCTAAGCCTGGGAGGCATGCTGAAGCCAGGCGGCTGGCAAGATGAGTGTGAACGAGGCAGGCAGCTCCGGCTGCCAGAGGCAGGGGGCCTATCACCTGCATATCTACCCACAGCTGGCCACCAGCGAGAGCCAGGCCTCGTGCTGTGTGACAGCCACCAAGGACAGCACTACGTCCGACGTCATTCAGGACGCTATCACCAGCCTGCGGCTAGATGGAACCAAGCGCTATGTGCTGGTGGAGGTCAAGGAGACAGGCGGGGAGGAGTGGGTGCTGGACGCCAACGACTCGCCTGTACACCGCGTGTTGCTGTGGCCTCGACGGGCACAGGACGAGCACCCGCAGGAAGATGGTTACTACTTCCTGCTGCAAGAGCGTGACTCAGATGGGGCCATCAAATATGTACATATGCAGCTGATGGCCCAGGCCACAGCTGCCCGGCGCCTGGTGGAGCGCGGCCTCCTGCCCAGACAGCAGGCGGACTTTGATGACCTGTGCAACCTCCCTGAGCTGACCGAGGCTAACCTCCTGAAGAACCTCAAGCACCGCTTCCTGCAGCAGAAGATCTACACGTATGCGGGAAGCATCCTTGTGGCTGTCAACCCTTTCAAGTTCCTCCCCATCTACAACCCCAAGTACGTGAAGATGTACGAGAACCAGCAGCTGGGCAAGCTAGAACCACACGTGTTCGCGCTGGCCGACGTGGCCTACTACGCCATGCTCCGGAAACGTGTCAACCAGTGCATTGTGATCTCGGGTGAGAGCGGCTCAGGCAAGACACAGACCACCAACTTCCTGATCCACTGCCTCACCGCCCTGAGTCAGAAGGGCTACGCCAGTGGTGTTGAGAGGACCATCCTGGGCGCCGGCCCCGTGCTAGAGGTGAGCAGGGCAGTCGTCAGAAGGGGCCTTAACATGGGGGTTTTATTATTGCGAGAAGATAGTTTGTTATACGCACGGTTCCCTAGAAACAGGAGCTTTGCTAGAAACAGGGCCACACGAGGAGGCACCAGGGCTGGTCAGGAATAGGCAGGAGTGAGGGGGAATCATGGACAAGAGTCCCTATTGTGATTTTCATGGGAAGGGATGGGTGAGGCAGGGTGAGCAGGTTTAGGATTGGCTGGTTTCAATCATTTGAGGGCTCTTGGACATAGCGGCTGCCCAGGTTGTCTGGTATCTGGCCCGGGGGTGATCAGGGCAGGTGGATAGTGGTCCTGAGTGTGAAAGCTTGATAGGAGAGGTGGTAGGAGTGTGGGCTCTGACTGGGTGGGTTTGCATATGGGAGATATGCTCACAGGCAAGACCTTTGCCCTCTCTAGGTATTGGCTAACCCGAGGAGGGGCAATCCCTCCAGGGTCAGGTAGGCCCCAGATGTCAAAACATCAGAAGGTAGGAAAAAACAAAAGGCCTGATATACACTGTTGACGTCTGGGAGGCAGCAATCTGTACTCCATGTCCCAGAAATAAAAGGATGGCATGTCCAAACCGAGCAGTTTCCTGTGGGGCTGTGGCATGGAAGAAAGCCATCAAGGCGTAGTGCAGGCCTGGGGGTGAGGGATAGTGAGGCGAGGAGGGGGCCACCGGGCAGCGCTATATGGTCAGTGGGGGCGGAAACCCTCTCGGCCCTCTGTCCAGTATCCCATGGCCCAACCCCGTGAAAGCCATCGATGTGTTGCTATGCATAAGCCCTCTGGATGCAGGGGCAGCAGAAATGACCGTGCACTGTTCCTCACTCTCGGGTTCTTAAGACAAGAGGCATCCACATTTCAGAACATGGCCCAACTGTCATCGCCGGGGAAGGTCAGGGCATTGTGTGGCCGAGTTTGTGTGGCTCTGGGTTTGGCATCTAGGACTCTTTCTTCTTTAACAAAGATTTTACAATAAATAATTATATAAATAATTTTAATCTTAAAGATTTAATTTTATCCATTATAATATAAATTATTGTTTCTTAGAGCAGTTTTAGATTTATAGCAATAATGAGCAGAGAGTACAAGAGATCCCTAAAGTCCACAGTTTACTTTAGGGTTCACTCTGTGCTGTACATTCTGTGGATTTGGACAAATGTACAGTGTTCCATATCCACTGTTACAGTATCATACAGAGTAGTTCCCCTGCCCTAAAAAACCCCATGCTCCGCCTGTTCACCCCTCTCCCCCTCAAACTTCTGGCAACCACTGATCTTCCACTGTCTCCCTCATTTTGCCTTTTCCAGATTAGTTTCCTCCTCTCAGCGATATGCGGGTAAGATTCCTTCATGTCGTTTTGTGGCTTGAGACTTCATTTGCCAATTAACACCTCATTATCTGGATGTGCCATAACCTGTCCATCTAGACCCCCCTCTTTGAGGGTGCAGAAGCCTTGCCTACCTTGGAGCGTTGACCTCCAGCTTCTGCCATTCCCCCCAAGCTGAGGGCCTAAAGCAGCTACCTCAGGCTGCTGTGCAAATTCACTGAAATCACATCTAGACTGCGCCTGCTGAATACATTTCAGTTCCTCTTCCTCCCTGTTGATCTCTGAGATCATCAGCAAGAAATTCATTGGAAATGGCTGTGTGGCCTGGCCCTATGCCTACATGGATAGTCTGTTTCTGTCTTCTCCTGTATATGTAATGTAAAGATTATCATTTTCTGTGTAAATGTTTTAAAAATTACTGAGTAACCCAGCTGCAGAATGAACACTTTTTTCTTTAATGCTGTGTACTCTGTGTGCATTCCCTCCTCTATTCTGATCACTCATTCATTCTACAAATATTTCACACACATGTCTGCCATGTGCCAGGCAGGCAGTGGGCTATGTGGTGGCCACAGTGGACACAAAGGCCTGCCTGAGGAGAACTGTTGCCTCAATGATGAGAAGGCAGGCAGAGCTAGGAGCCAGTAAGAAGCCAGCAGGCCCAAGGAAGGATTGAGGGGTTAGGAGGTGAGAGGTGATCCTGAGCTGGACCTACCTGGAAAGAGGGGGGATCCATACAGGAGGAGGCACGGCCAGTGCAAAGGCCAGGAGGCTGGACCATGCCCGGTGTGTTGGAGGAAAGGCAAGGGCCCAGGAGTGGGGTGAGTGGGAGGCAGTGGGGACAGAGAGGTGACAGGGAAAATACTCATGGCCTTGTGGGCTGCAGGGACGGCCCTGTGTGACATGGGAGCTAAGGAGGGTGTCCCAGGTTCAATTTGGCTTCATCCCAGCTCTGAAACACAGCTGTGGTGAAGCCAGTGGCCCCACCGTCCTCCCAACAAGTATCAGGAGCCGTGACATGTGCTCTAGGCCAGTGCATTAGTTCCTGGCACCAGTGTCCTGACTGAAATGCTGCAGGCTGTCAATGACGTTAGACATTAAGAACATCAATGAGAGGGCAGACCCAGTGTTTACCAAGTGGAGCGTTTTGCCAAGTGGTCATTCACCCCTCATGGAACCAGGCAGGCAGGTGGGTGTGCCCATGCTTGGTGAGGACGCTGAGCCCTGAGGTATCAACATGACATGGCGAGGAGGCAGGATTGGCATCAGGGTGTAGTTTCCTCTTCTAGCTAAGGACCATCCAGGGCTCCTGGATGAGGTTCCTGTGGCTGCCATAACCAAGTACCACAGACGGGGAGCTTCAAGCAACAGGACTTTAAAGTTGTCCCTCAGTATCCATAGGGGACTGGTTCTAGGACCCCTGGAGACACCAGAGTTCTCAGATGCTCAAGTTCCGTCTATAAAATGGCATAGTGATTGCAGATAGCCTATATTTACACAGAGGCTACAGCCGGGGATGCCTGTATATCACTTCATTCACGTGGATTCAGCATAGTGCTCGGTACCTGGCAAATTCAGGTTTTGCTTTTGGGAAATATTTGGAATTCTTTCCCCCTAATATTTTTGATCCTCGGTTAGTTGAATCTACAGGTGCAAACCCCATAGATTCAGAGGGCCGACTCTATTTTCTCACAGCTCTGAAGGCCAGAAGTCTGAAATGCAGGTGTTGGCAGGGCCACGCTCCCTCCAAAGGCTCTAGGGGAGGACCCGTCCTTGTCTCTTCCAGCTTCTGGTGGCTCCAGGCATCCCTTGGCTTGTGGCTGCATCACCCCAACCTCTGCCTCTATCGTCACATTACCTTCTCTTCTTGTAAAGACACCAGTCATTGGATTTAGGGCCCACCCTGACACAGGATGACCTCATTCTAATTACATCAGCAACAACCCCATTTCCAAATAAGGCCATGTTTACAGGTTCTAGATCAGGACATGGACGTGACTTTTGGGGACATGTCCAGAACACCCCCCACTGAGTGACAGCTGGCAGTGTCTGAGGCCTTCTTCCCTGAGGGCCACCTGGCTCAGCAGTCATCCTGGAGGCCCACAGTGTCTCCCATCGGCCTCCTTGCTCCTCCCCTGCAGTTGCCTCAAGGGATCTTGGCACATTCTTGGAGTGCCGTTAGTCACCCTCTGTGGCAGGCATCTGCACCCTGTGAGTCAGATGCCTCTGACCTGGCTGCCTCCCTCGAGCCTCGGCAAGAGCCAGCACAGCCAAGTTTCCCCAGCAGTTAGAATCTGCTGGAGGGCGGTGCTCTGCTGGAGGGCGGTGCCCACACCAGCTTCCAAAACTGGCTTCAGCCAAATCCACATCAGGGCCATAAACATGCTTCCTGGGGCGACCTTTTGGAAAGGGAGAAGGTTATTTTAATTTAGAGCTGGGGTTCCCAGTTGAGGCACCACTAGTGTCTGGAGCCAGGTCATTCTCTGTGGGGGACATCCTGTGCACTGCAGGGTGTTGAGCAGCAGCCCTGGCCTCTACCCACCAGGTTCCAAAAGCAACCTCTCCCCAAGTTATGACAACCAAAAATGTACCCAGACATCACTAATTGTCCCCGGGGGGCAGAGTCTTCCTTGGGTGAGAACAGCTGTCTAGAGTCACAGCGTGGGATCCCACGAGAACAGTCACTGTTTCTTTAGGTGTCAACCATTTTGTCCATAAGTAAGTCCCAGCCATCCTGTGCTAATCCAACAGGCACTTTCTAATAACGGGAATGATTTATCGGCCTTCGGACCCACTTGGGTCTCAAGCTTCAGGTGCCACAGTTTCCATGTGTCATCTCTCTGAGCCCTCGAAACAGCTCTGCTTGTTCTAAAGATGAGAAAACAGAGCTGCAGAGAGGCACACTAGGATGCAAGTGTCCGGGGCTGCCATTATAATGTACCACCAGCTGGGGAGCTTAAGACAACAGGAGTCTGGAATCAAGGCGTGGGCAGGTTGGCTCCTTCTGGAGGCTCTGAGGAAGAACAGAGCCAGGCCTCTCTGCCGGCTTCTGGGAGCTTCCAGCAGCCCTTTGGCATTACTTGGCTTGTGGCCGCATCACTGCAGTCTCCTCCTACATCTCCACGTGCTTTCTCCCCATGTGTCTCTGTGTCTCTACTCTCCGTTCTCTTAGGAAGACACTGTCATTGGATTTAGGGCCCACTCTAAATCCAGGATGAGCTCACCTTTAGATCCTTACCCTTTGTGCAAATAAGGACCCATTCACAGGTTCCTGGGGTGAGGACTTGGACATATTTGGGGGAGGGGGCAGGGAGACACAAGTCAACCCACTCTAGTCTGGGTTCTCCTGGCCACACAGCAGGCAGCCATAGCTGGACCAGGGTTCAAAGCCAGCTGGAGACGAGCCTGAGTTCATGGTATCTCCCTGCATCCCCATGAAGGATTCCCTCCTCACCTTGGCCGAAGATCGGCACCACTGGCAGTGTCTGGTACTTTTTACAGCTCTACAAAAGGAGAAGTTGAGTTGTTTTGAGGTTTGAGTGTCACCAGGCGCCACCTCCCTGCTGCACCCCCCACCCCCATCCCCCGGACGCGGGTTGCAGTCTCACTGTGCAATTCTGACCAGAAAACAGGAAGGGGGCACTGTGGAAAGCCAGTTCCAATCAGCTGATTCGACGCCTGCTGCACTTAACTGCTACTGTCACAGTTTCACACGGTGTCACTTGACTGCTCAGCTACAGCCTGCTCTCTGAACCGCCCTCCCTTCCCAAACACGACATGTATGTGGGACTTGCCTGAGCTCAGGAACACTGAAGGTGCAGATGGCAGACTCACTAGGGCTTTGAGCAGTCTGGGGTCTTTCTCAGGGAGCCTCACCCCTCCTGATGCAGCAGCCCATAGCATCGGCCACTGGACCAACCACAAAATATTCCCAGGACATGTGCCTCTTCGTGCCTCTTCCTTGGCCACAGACCTCAGCATCAAGGCTTAGCATGGAGGGCTTAAGGCCTCGGTTCTCTTTGTCTTTCCTGAACTGTAACAATGCCACCGACATTAGCAAATGCACGTAGGGTTTTAATTTCGAAAGCAGAAATGAAATGAGGATCCTTGCTGGTCAAGCTGCTTTCCCAAGCAGCCAGAGGCGACTGTGTGCTAGGGTTCAGGGCCTTCGTGTAGCTGCTGTGCCCTGGCCCACACAGAGAGAGGAAGCTGAGAAACAGTGACGCCCCAATCTGCTCAGCATACTCATAGGAGACTGGTGACCCGAGATAGCGAGACATAGGACCCAGGGGGCTCCTGGAGCTTGCTGCTGCCTCCAGTCTGCCTGTGGGGCCCCAAAGGAGCCTGTTCTAGGACTGGCATCTGTGCCAACCTGGTCCTAAGCACCAAACCCCTCCTTAGGGCCCCACAGACCCAGTATCACATGACCCCAGACTGCCCTCAGCCGTCTTCCACCTGCCCAGCTGCTGTTCCCACTACCCTCTGTCAGCACCAGGGCACCAGCCTAGGCAGGTCACCCAGAACCACATGTCATCATCCACCTTGACCCATGTCCTCATGGACACCTACCCAGACCATATCCTTCCCTCCACAGGGCACTGATAGGCCAATCACTACCCAGTGTTGGGAGCGCACAGGCAAAGACACTCAGCCAGGAGGACAGAGATAGAAGGTTCTGGAATGAGGAGGCGTGCCTCTGCAATTAGGGTTTTTATTTAAGACCCTTTCTGAGATATAATCCATCCATTTCAAGTGAACAATTCAGTATTTTTGAGCACATTTATTATGTTGTTCAACAAGCACCTCTATCTAATTCCAAAACATTTGCATCACCCCGAAAAGGAAACCCCATTAGCAGCCACTCCCCATTTCCTCTCCCCCCAGCCTCGTCACCGCTGATCTGCTTCTTAGAGCTCTCAGAAGTCGTCCCCCATTCCCTGGCCCATGGTCAAGACTCTGGCTGGCTGGGCTATCCTAGAGGCTGGGTAGCTGGCTGGGAGATCAGTACAACATCGCGTCACCCATCAGCATGGGAGGAAGAGTGAGAGCCCAGGATGGGGTCCTAGGAAAATGGACAGTATAGGGCAGTGATGGCGAACCTTTTGAGCTCAGCGTGTCAGCATTTTGAAAACCCTAACTTAACTCTGGTGCCGTGTCACATATAGAAATTTTTTGATATTTGCAACCATAGTAAAACAAAGATGTATATTTTTGATATTTATTTTATATATTTAAATGCCATTTAACAAAGAAAAATCAACCAAAAAAATGAGTTTGCGTGTCACCTCTGACACACGTGTTATAGGTTTGCCATCACTGGTATAGGGAAATGTGGTGGTGCAGGGATGGGAGAAGCAGCCTGTGTCCTGGAGATGGGCTATTGAAAGCCCGTAAGGGAGATGGGCCCCGTCTGAATAGCTGCAGAGTGTGAAGAATAGAATCTCTGGCTGATTCCATCCCCGGTGTGGCCTCCCCAGGATGTTTGGGGGGCCTTGGGTTGACAGAGCAGCCCCAAGGAGGCAGGTGCTAAGGCTGGAACCCTGGGGCAGGAGGGGGAAAGGGGCAGGCACATGGCACAGAGAACGGAAGGCAATTAAGGCCTTATGTCGACTTAAGGCCTCACAGACAGAAACACACAAGGACAAAGGCCACGACGCTTCCACGCCACCAGCGTCTGGGTGCCGATGGATCCTTTCTCCTGGGTGGGGTGTCCTGTGCACTCTAGGGTATTGAGCAGCAGCCCTGGCCTCTAACTATCAGGGGCCAGTAGCACCTCCTTCCCCAGTTGTGACAACCAAAAATGTCTCCAGGCATCACTAAGTGTCTCTGGAGTGGCAGATCACACCAGTTGAGAATAAATTTCAGGCCAACTGCATGCAAAGACTGATTTCAGTTGAACAGATGTTCTGTGTTCTATACCTAAATAGTTTCAATTTCTTTTTCGGTAATATCTTGCTGTTGTTACACATCAACCCAACTGTATTTAGTGCCATCTCTTCCATCTCATGGAAGCCGTCGAGCCAGGGAACGGTCCCGGCTAGTGTTCTCATTCACTCTCTGGAAGAGGTGACTGGTGTTGTCTACTCCCCCATCCCCACCTCCAGGCCAGCCACAGCCAAGAGAATGGTCACTGCCCACCCACAACCAGAAATGTCCTGGTGTCTTTGCTACCCATCACTAATAAAGCATGCTTCGGTGTAAGGGTCGGCTTTTCCATCCGAGTTTGGTCTTCCAGGAGAACTGAACTTCTTAAAATATTATTTTAAAAATTGCTCATTGCCCGCTGGTATGGCTCAGTGGTTGAGCACTGACCAATGATGCTCTCATCGTTGATGTTTCTATCTCTCTCCTCTCTGCTTCTCTGAAATCAATAAAAAATATATATATATATATATTTTTTTTTTTTTAAAGCTGCTCATCAATGCCCAAAAACGCAGTGGCTGATTTGAGGACCCCTAGAGCTGAAAAGTCATACACACCCTGTGGGATTTCTTGCAGACAGATGTAATGAAAGCACTTTTAGTGGGTTTTTTGATGCAGTTAGCACTGGTTCCTTTGCACTGGGATTTTATCACCCCTCCATCCCTGTTCTTTTGGGGTGACTTTCTGAACCTAATGCCAGGTGTTGGCTATGGTTCAGCTGCTCTCCTATAGGGTCTCCCCAACAGGAAACAAACCAGGGCCGCTGTGGTGGTTTCTGCTGCAGGGGAGCACGCATGGTTATCCACTGCACTTACTTGAGGTTTAATTTCCTTTTGTGCGTACCAGGAATTGACAAGTTACAGCCCACAGGTTAAATCTGCCTGTTTCTGTAAATAAAGTTTTATTGGCATACAGACACACCCTCATTTACATATTGTCTGACCTGTTTCAATAGTTTTATTGGCCCCCACCCCTGCCCACTCATTTACATAATAGTCTGTGGCTGCTTTCAGGCCACAGAAGCAAAGCAGAGCAGTTGTGACAGACACCATATCTGAAAGCAAAGCTGAAAATATTTACCACTTGGCTCTTTGCAGGAAAGGTTTACTGAGCCCTTATACCTATAGTACCCATAGAACATTCTAGATTGCGGTCGCCAACCTTTCGGACCTCACGGACCACCAGTGGTCCTCGGACCACCGGTTGGCGACCACTGTTCTAGATCATTCCACAGTTAGTTTCTACAGTCATTCTTCTCATCTGCTGAACTCTACCTTCCTAAATGTAAGGAAAAGATTCCCATCTTCATTTCAGGTGACTTGTATCGCCACATCAAATCCTTTTGCAGACATCTACCCACGACAGTCTGTGATTTTGTGCTTTATAATAAGAAACACTTGGGGGGTTTTCAGGGTCCTATTCCTGGCACAGAGCTCCTAATACCCATAGAATTTCCTAACTAAAGAGAGTGAGAAAGAGGTCTTCCGTTTTGTTATTGGTGACTTGGAAAGTACCTAAGGATGGGGACTAGTTCTCAGGAGAACCAACCATCTGATTAGAGGGCTGGAATTTTCGTCCTGACCTGGGGGAAGGGCAGAGAGACTAGAGATAGATTCACTAGCCTACAGCCAATGATTTAAACAATCATGCCTATGTAATGGAGCCTCCATAAAAACCCAAAGGAGGGCGTTCAGAGAGCTCCTGTCTTGGTGAACACGTGGAGGTTCTGGGAGGGTGACATGCCCAGAGAGGACATGGAAGCTCCTTGCCCCTTCCCCATACCTTGCCCTGTGCATCTCTTCCATCTGGCTCTTACTGCGTTGTATCCTATATAATAAAAGGGTAATATACAAGTTGACCCTAATGGCAGAATGACCACTCACTATGATGTGCACTGACCACCAGGGGGCAGACGCTCAACACAGGAGCTGCCCCCTGGTGGTCATTGCGCTTCCACAGGGGGTGCGCCGCTCAGCCAGAAGCCAGCTCATGGCTGGCCAGCACAGTGGCAGTGGCAGGAGCCTCTCCGGTCTAAGGATGTCTGACTAACAGCGGGCCTAAGCCGTTAATCGGATATTCCCTGAGGGCTCCCAGAGGGATGTCTGACTACCAGCTTAGGCCCGATCCCTTGGGGAGCAGGCCTAAGCCGGCATGTGGATGTCCTCCGAAGGGTCCCAGAGTGCTAGAGGGCACCGGCTGGGTTGAAGGACCCCCCCTCCCTCGAGTGCATGAATTTTCGTGCACCGGGCCTCTAGTCCTTTTATAATAAACTGGTGATCTAGTAAGTAAACTGGTTTCCTGAGTCCTGTGACCTGCTTCAGCAAGTTAATAGAATCCAAGGAGAGGGTCATGGGAACCTCAATTTGTAGCCAATTGGTCAGAAGCACAGTTTACAACTTAGATCCCCATGGCATCTGGAGGGGATGTGGGAGGCAGTCCTGTGGAACTGAGCCCTTACCTGTGAGGTTGACCCTGTCTCCAGGTAGATAGTATCAGAATTGGGTTGAATTGTAGGACACCCAGCTGGTGTCAGAGAACTGCTTGGTGTGGAGGAAAGAACTACCCTTGGAATTGGTATCAGGATCATAGGGTCTTAAAGCAGTTTTGGACAGACTGCAAAGGAGGACTGGGATGTAGAGGTCCCTTAAGATCCTGGCAGGATGGGCTTCACCTTTCAGCCCTATGTGGGACTCACTAGCTGTGTCCCACAGGCACAGAGAATTTTTACAACTCTGGCTGAGGGTGGCAGGGACTGTGTGGGGGCTCATCCCCATCTTGCACCCTCATGGAAGGCCCTCTGAGGGTTTCCAGCTGCACCCTGGGCCCTGAGGCCACCTGGATCCTTACTATGGGGAAACTTAGTCTGCCGGGGGCACAACGGGATGAGGACACCATGAGCTGCTCGGAGAGGCTGGTGCTAACAGGACTGGGGCTGACAGGACCAGGCCAGAAATGTGTGCCAGAGTCAAGGCACCCTCCAAGAAAGCTGGCTTTCGGGTGTTGGACATAAGACCATGAGGATGTTCAGGAGCTCACAGCTGGGGGGTGGGACTGGGGGGAGGAGGGGAATTATTCAGCCAGAGAAAGGAACATGAGGACAAGCTTCTCATGGCCCTCAGTGGATGTGGCAGCATTCCCATCCCCAGTGTTTAATACAAACTAGTAGGCATGGGTATTTCAGTCTTACCACAAGGATGTCGCAAAATGAAGAAAATGAGAGCAGCTTTAGGAGCCACCTGTATCAGAAGTAGGGAACAGACAGGGCGACAGACTGCTGGGAGACTGCCTAGCTGAAAAGTGGGGTTGCACCAGAGAGGGAGGGAGCGCAGAAGGATGAGAGGGTATCCGTGGGGGAGTACATGGAGGATTGGGGTGTCGAGGGCTTCTGGGAGCACCAGGGACAGGTGGCCATCCAAAAGGCCACAGCGCTTCCTGCCTCTCCTGTGCCCTGCAGAGCTTTGAGGCTGCCTCTCTGTCCTGCTGTGCAAAAACACAGAGCCCTGACGCTCTGCAGTGATCTAAGGCTATTTTAGACAAAGGGGGAAGTTATATTTTTGGGAATGCTGCATCTAAGAGTGAAATTATGGGGTATATTTTAGGCACCCAGAAAGGCCTCCTTGGAATTTGCAGGAAGAGTTGATTAAAAGGTGAAGCATCGCTCGGGCCCAGAACATCCCTTCCACAGCCACTGCCCTTTCCAAATGTTCTGGACGCTTTGTTGCACCAAGGCTGGGCCAGGGGGAGTCTGTCTATCTATTGGCTGTATCTGCCTCACTGTTTGAGGCAGGAACATGGCCAGGCATCGAGCGACCACAGGCTCTGGTAGCCCATTTCTTTTCTAGCTATTATCCAGGATGAAGTGGCTCTAGTGCCCTGTCCCCAGAGCCACTGGGGCTGCCCTCTGAAGTTTTCTTCTGTGTCAGTAAATCAGCTGCCCATCAAGACACTGGTTACCTGAGGCCTCCAGAGGTGACCTGTCTTTGGGAAAGGCCAAGGGGCCAAGTCTGAGGCTCACAGTCACCTGCCCAGTCCTGTGACCCTGGTTTGTGGCTGCTGACCAGCTGCTCCTGGGTGGAGGAGAGAGTGGCCCCACTTGCCAGTGGTCAGGTGGGGCAGGCTCCTGGGGAAAGACTAGATGTTATCATCACCCCTTTTTGGCAGAGTGAGTCACAGCAACCTTTGAGAATTTAGAGTCCCATTTAGCCCTTCCTGGCCACATGGGGATCTCCAGAGAAGCCACTTTTAACTGAATCTAAGGCTCAGTTCTCAGCCTGGGGTAATTCTACCCCCAGGGGACATTTGGCAACATCTGGAGACTGGCATCTAGTGGGCAGAGGCCAGGGATGCTAATCAATATCCTATAGTACACAGGGCAGCCCCCTCCGCAAAGAATGATCCAGGCCCAAAATGCCAGCGGTGACAAGGTTGAGAAACTTGTTCTAGTTTAGGCGCCTTTAGGATGTGCAGTTGAAAATCTGGCCTAGGGCTCTGGACAGGGAGCCATGTGGATCCCATAACCCGGACAGAGCTACTCAGTGAGATTGTGGGGAGGGGTGAGAGATGACAAGCACATACAGGCCCTGAGGGGAGATCTCCAATCCTGCCAAAGTGCCTGGACTGGTTCTTTACCCTCAGCACGTGACCCTGCACCTCCCAGTGCGTTTTACCACCTGCAGGACCTCAGGGCCAAGAGCTGCCCGCTGCCAGGAAGTCAGTCGGACCAGGCAGCCCAGCTCAGCTTCCAATATTCTGTGTGACCTGTACCAAGTCAACCTCTCTGTTCTGCCTCCTGATCCTTCCTGCCCAGGGCTTTTGTGCATGTGCTATACCCTTCGTCTGGAATATTCTTGCCTTTGTCATCTAGCTAAGTCCTGCCCGAGGCCTGCTGGGAGAAATCTGGAATGTCCTGTGGCCTGCAGAGCTAGCACACAGTGTGGCTCCTGCCACTCTACCCTTATGCTCTGAGGGGCCATTTGTTGTTCAGGGGCCATTTGTTTCTTGCAGCAAGCTCTTTTAGCTCAGCAGCCCCGGGTGTCAGCTGAGTGAGTGCTGAGATGAGGTCACAGTGACACCAAGGGAGGGGGACACCTTGTGGAGATCCCAGGGCAGTCCTCCTGTGTGTGGTTGGGCTTCCATGTCCGTTCCAGAGCTGACCCATAAAGAGAATGGTGGACACTGGGGAGGGGCTCTCCAAAGAAGCAAAGGATGGAAGTCAGAGAATTGGCCCTGACCAGTTTGGCTCAGTGGATAGAGCGTCAGCCCTCGGACTGAAGGGTCCCGAGTTCAATTCCGGTCAAGGCATGTACCTTGGTTGCAAGCTCGATCCCCAGTCCTGGTCAGGGCGTGTGCAGGAGGCAACCAGTCAATGTGTCTCTTTCACACTGATGTTTTTCTCTCTG
>NW_005871328.1:1550208-1620720 GCF_000147115.1 Myotis lucifugus
CTCTAAAAATCAATGGAAAAATATCCTCGGGTGAGGATTAACAACAACAAAAAAAGAAAGTCAGAAAATGGAATACACCCGAAAAAGAGGTGGCCAGGGGCACTTTCCCCAACCATTGATTGGGGTTATCACATGGCTTTGGATCCAGGGGTCTTCCTGGGCACCAGCCATGGCTCCCTAACCCAAGGAAGATGGAGCGACCCACAGGGCAAACAGGCTGTTGCTGCTCCTACTGCCCCTTTTCAAAGCAGAGTGGCTACAGTGGAGATTACTCATTGAATGAAAGAAGCCAGAAGGTCATGTATTCTAAGATCCCGTCTATGTGAAATGTCCAGAAAAGGTAAATCAATAGAGACAGAAAGATGAGGGATAAAGTTAGCTAGAGTGGTTTGCAGTGGTCACTCTTTAGGTATACAGTGGGGCCTTGACTTACGAGTTTAATTCGTTCCGTGACGGAGCTCGTAACTCATATTACTCGTATGTCAAATCAAAAAGTGAACGAGTGAGACGTGATGCTGGGCTGATGTTGTGGCGTTCACTGTGACGTTCGCTGCGCCAACTAGCGGTGGGGTATCTGAAGCTGGCTCGTAACCTGAATTTTAGCTCACAACTCAAAGCAAAAAATCAGCCGAGAGATGGCTCGTATCTCGAAAAACTCGTTAGTCGGAACACTCGTAAGTCAAGGCCCCACTGTATATTAAACATTTTAAGTTGAATCTCTTGTAGAGTAGCTTAGCCCAGGGATATGCAAACTTTCTCTTAAGAGCTACATAATTAGTATTTCTGGATTTTAAGGCCACTCAGCTCTCCATCCACTCTCTCTGCATTGTAGAGCAAAAGCAGCCATAGACTGTACCAGTATGTGGTGATGGGTGGGGCTGTGTGCTATAAAACTTCATTTACAAAACAGGCAGTGGGAAGAAATATCAGACAGACCCAAATTGACAGACATTCTACAAAATACCAGACTGTCCTCAAAACTGCCAAGGACTTGCCCTAGCAGGTGTGGGTCGGTGGATAGAGCGTCGGACCGCAGACTGAAGGGTCCCAGGTTCGATACTGGGCCAGGGCATGTACCTCTGTTACAGGCTCCATTCCCCTCCCTTGTTGGGGTACATGCAGGAGGCAACCAGTCGGTGTGTCTCTCTCACATAGATGTTTCTCTTTCTTAGTCTCTCCCCTTCCTTTACACTCTTTCTAAAAATCAATGAAAAAATATCCTCGGGTGAGGATTAACAACTAAATAAATAAATAAAATATTTAAAAAATTAAAAACCTGTTAAGGTCTCAAAAGCAAGGACATTAGGAGAAAACTGAGGACTTTCAAATAAAGTGTAGACTTAGTTAATAATAACATATCAATCAGCAGTGGTGTATAAGTCATGACAAATGCACCATTATCATGTTAACAACAGGAGAAACTAAATGTCGGTTATATAGGCATTTGCTGTAATATTCTTATAACTTCCCTGTAAATCTAAAAAGTTTTTTTTTTTAATAAAAAGACGTCAGGCCTGATTTATTCAACAGGTTTGAGGACCCCCAGCTTAGACAAGCTCTCACTACCTCAGTGAGGTGTGTAAGCAAATCTTAGGCAGGTAAGGTCATGGCAAACTGAACTTTAACCTAACGCACCTTTGCCTTCTCCCGCTTCCCCATTTCAGTCACCAGCGCCATCTCCAGCCGTCTTTGGTCTTTCCTCACTGTCACTATATCCTGTTGCTTCTTCCTCTGAAATGTTTTCTACCGCTGGCTGCGTTCTGGCCACAAGGCCCTCCTGATGTGTACGGGTGATAGCGTCCTGCGGCCGGGGTGGTGTCCAGAGCACCAGTTTCCTGACTGGGCCCTCATTAGGAGGCAGTGCAGTCCCTTGCAGGGAGCTCAGCCTCCGAGCTCAGTTTCCCTGCCTCTCTAATGAGCCGACAAACCCTTGCTTCTCAGGGCTGGGAGGAGGCAAAGCCAAGAGGCAAGCTCTCAGCAATGATTTATTCTGTGCCTATTTCTGCATCATCATGGAGACCTGGTTTCTCCTCCCTCAACCCTTCACCTTACTGTGCTTGGCAGAACAAGGCCATCGCACGGCAGATGGGGATTAGACCTGCCTGGGATCGGGGTGCAAGTGGGAAGCAACTGATCTTGGTGAAGCCCTGGAGTATGAAAGTTTCCCATCTCAGGGCTAAGCATTAGGAAAGCAGTCTGATTAAACTAAGTATACCGAGAACAAAGCTCTTCGCTTGCCCAGCCTTTGACTATCTTGACCCCTACTTCACATGTTCAAGAAGGAGGGAGTGGTGTAAGTAGACATCCTTGTGCATTATTTCTCCCCAAAGAGACTTCACACCCATAATACACCTTAGAGCAATAGTTTACACCCTTCCAGGAATCACAAGAACCTCCTCTATCTCTGGTTTAAGAATTTAGATTTCTCGGCATTTCCAGAAATTCTACAAGTCTGGGGGGGCCCAAGACTGTATTTTAATAAGCCCCCACAGCCTCCACTTGATTCTCAACCTTTTTTCAAAAAATCTTTATTGTTGAAAGTATTACCTATGTCCCCTCCCCCCTCCATTGACCTCTTCTAGTCGCGCCCCCCACCCCCACCCAGGGCCTTCACCACACTATTGTCTGTGACCATGGGTGATGCATACATGCATACAAGTTCTTTTGTTGATCTCTTCCCACCCACCCACATGCCCCCACCTTCCCTCTGAGATTCCACAGTCTGTCCCATGCTTCTATGTCTCTGGATCTGTTTTGTTCATCAGTCTATTTTGTTCGTTAGATTCTACATCTGAGTGAGATCACGTGATGCTTGTCTTTCTGACTGTCTTCTTTCACTTAGCATAATACTCTCCAGGTCCCTCCATGCTGTTTCAAGGGGTAAGATATTCTTTTTTACTGCTGCATAGCATTCCATGGTATAATTGTACCACAGTTTTTTTATCCACTCACCTACTGGACACTTGGGCTGTTTCCAGATCTTAGCTATTATAAATTGTGCTGCTATGAACATAGGGGTGCATACATTCTTTCTGATTGGTGCTTTGGGTTTCTTAGGATATATTCCTTAGAAGTGGGAACACTGGGTCAAATGGCTGTTCCATGTTTAACTTTTTGAGGAAACTCCATACTGTTTTCCATAATGGCTGCACCAGTCTGCATTCCCACCAGCAGTGCACTAGGTTCCCTTTCTCCACATCCTCACCAGCACTTGTCATTTGTTGATGGTAGCCATTCAGACAGATGTGAGGTGATACCTCGTTGTTGTTGTTTTTTAAATATATTTTTATTGATTTTTTACAGAGAGGAAGGGAGAAAGATAGAGAGTTAGAAACATCGATGAGAGAGAAACATCAATCAGCTGCCTCCTGCACACCTCCTACTGGGGATGTGCCCGCAATCCAGGTACATGCCCTTGACCGGAATCGAACCTGGGACCTTTCAGTCCGCAGGCCGACGCTCTATCCACTGAGCCAAACCGGTTTTGGCTCATTGTTGTTTTAATTTCCATCTCTCTAATGATCAGTGACTTTGAACATCTTTTCATATATCTCTTGGCCATCTGTATGTCCACGTTTTAGGTCCTTTGCCCACTTTTTAATAGGATTGTTTATCTTCCTTTTGTTAAGTTGCATGAATTCCTCATATATTTATCAGATGTATCATTGCCAAATATGTTCTCCCAGACAGTAGGCTCCCTTTTCCTTTTGTTGATGGTTTCTTTTGCTGTGCTGAAGCTTTTAATTTTGATGTAGTCCCATTTGTCTATTTTCTCCTTAGTTTCCTTTGCCCTAGGAGATGTATCTGTAAACATACTGCTATGAGAGATGCCTAAGATTTTCCTGCGAATGGTTTCTTCTAGGATTTTTACATTTAAGTCTTTTATCCATTTGAGTTTATTTTTGTGTATGGTGTAAGTCGGTGGTCTAGTTTCATTTTTTTGCATGTATCTGTCCAATTTTCCCAACACCATTTATTGAAGATACAGTCTTGACTCCATTGTATGTTCTTGCCTCCGTTGTCAAATATTAATTAAGCGTAATGGCTTGAGTTGATTTCTGGGGTCTCTGTTCTGTTCCATTGATCTTTTCTTGTGCCAGTACCAGGCTGTTTTGATTACAGTGGCTTTGTAATATAACTTGATATCTGCTATTGTGATCCCTCCAATTTTGTTTTTCTCTCTCAAGGTTGCTTCAGCTATTTGGGGTCTTTTTTGGTTCCATATAAATTTTTGGAGTATCTGTTCTAGATCTCTGAAATATGCCATTGGTATTTTAATAGGGATTGCATTGAATGTGTAGATTGCTTTGGGTAGTATGGACATTTTAATATTAATTCTACCAATCCATGAAGTATCTTAATTTTTTGTTGCAATGATAAATGGAATTGTTTGTTTAGTTTCTCTTTCTGAGAATTCATTATTGGTGTATAAAAAAGCCACCAATGGCCCTAGCCGGTTTGGCTCAGTGGATAGAGTATCAGCCTCCAGATGGAAGGGTCCCAGGTTCGATTCTAGTCAAGGGCACATGCACAGGTTTTGGGCTCGATCCCCAGTAAGGGTCATGCAGGAGGCAGCCAATCAATGATTCTCTCTCATTATTGATGTCTCTCTCTCGCTTTCCCTCTCCCTTCCTCTCTGAAATCAATAAAAACATATATATATTTTTAAAGCCATCAATTTTTGGGTGTTGATGTTGTATCCTGCTACATTGCCAAATTCATTTATTAATGTACCAGACGGCCTTGTTTTTCTCATTATCAGCACTGGAGTCCCTGCAGTGTAGGAATTATTTAGGGAAGCAAACGTCATCCTAAGAGGAAAGATTCCATCATGAGCCACCCACTTACAGAATGAGCTCTTCACTCACTCCCGTCTTGGCCCAGCCTAAACATGGCTCATTCCTGTCCGTCCACCAAAACCGGTGGGTCCTCTCTCTTGGATGCAAATCAGTTGCAAAGTGAGGTTTGAAAGTCTTGCAAAGGGTGCAGGATTTTAAGAAGCCATCCAAAATGGCCTGGAGAATTGCTCCAGCCTCCAGTCACTCAGCCACACTCATAGCAGCAGAGAGGACAGAGAGCTAATGATGGAAGGAATGAGTCCATGTGCTGCTAAGTTTAAATGGGCTCAATCCGCCTATTAAAGGAGAGGATATTCAGCTTGGCTCACAAAGCAAGGTTCAACTCCATGCCTTATGAACAGGACACACCTAAACTAAAGTGGTTCCAGAAGCTAAAAATAAAGGGGTAGGCACAGGTGGAATAGGCAGGTAGAAACAGAAGTAGCAGGGCTATAATTTTGACATGGAGAAGGTAGAAATTGGGCCTCTGAACTTTACATTTATGAATCTTCTTTGTCACAGTGCCAAAAGCCTCAATTTATACCCCAGGTATAATATTTGTCAATATTCTGTGTGTGTGTGTGTGTGTGTGTGTGTGTGTGTGTGTATGTATATATATCACCCACGTTCAAAGGCTGTTAAATCGCGTTGTTTACCCATATCTTCAGGAAAAAAATCACTTCTGTCGTGGTAAACAAACTGCTTCTCTATTTATAATGGTCTGGCCCTCTAGCAACTGCAGAGCAAAATTATAGCTAATTTACCTACAAATGTCAGGTGATCATAATAATCTGGCCACTCAGTGTATATGCATCAAACAACATAGCTATTGTCTTTACAAAGTGGAAATTATAAAAGATACCAGGAGAAACAGGTACAAATATACAGGGGAGGGTAAAATAACAATAATTAATAAGTAATAATACAAGAATAAACTCTGTTTCACGTACTCATGACTGTTAGCCTACTTTTGCTGCACTCTGTATAGCACAAGCTGGGTTGAGTAGACAGCAAAAGGCAAGAATGTAAGATGGCCAAAACATGTGCTTAAGACAGATTATGTGGCCATATTACAAACCCTCCACTCTCATATGAGAATAAATCTTAAGTATTTGTGGAATATTCACAAAATCCATTCCTTATAAGGTCACAGAGAAAGTATCTAGAACTTCCAAAAGTAGAAATATTACAAGCAACATTCTTAATGTGATAAAACTAGAAATTAGATTTCCTAAAAGTCAGTGACAAAAATAATATTATTAGCCTGACTGGAGTGGCTCAGAGCATTCACCTATGAACCAGGAAGTCACAGGTTTGATTCCTGGTCAGGGCACATGCCCAGGTTGCAGGCTTGATCCCCAGTAGGGGGCATGCAGGAGGCAGCTGATCAATGATTCTCTCTCATCATTGATGTTTCTATCTCTCCCTCTCCCTTCTTCTCTCTGAAATCAATAAAAACACTTATTTAAAAAAACAAACACATTATTATTAGAAACCACGGGATGTATTTAAAGCAGTAATGAGAGGGCATTTCATAGCTATAATATCCATAAATATGAATAAGTGAAAGTAAGTATATTAATTTTGCAACTCAAAAACCTGAGAAAAAGCACCAAACAAACCCAAAAGAGAATGATATGGGTGTGCAGTGGATGAGCCCTCAAGGATCTTTATGCATTCCTCAAATATTTTTGATACAGTAAAAAGCAAGCAGGACCCCTTCCCCACTCAAAGCTAGATCTGTGTCTTATTCCTTCTATGATCTAGCACATGGTTTCATTATAACCTAAACCAAAATTTAGGGAAATATGAGATGCAGCAACTTGTTTTATAATTGGTTTCTTTTTCTTCTTTTATTTATTTATTTTTTTTAAGATTCCCCTGCTCCACCTCCCTCCCAACCCCCACTCTGGCACAGTTTGTCTTGAAACTTTGCCCCTTGGTGGATGTCTGCCTATTTAAAGGGTCTTGTCCTTGCCCCAGGAGTCCTTTCTGTCTGTTTTCAATGTTTCTGTCTATGTCTGTGTCTGATAGTTGGTACTAATCTCGATTCTGACAGAACCTGTAATAAACTGGGAGCACTAGGTGGGTGAGCATCATGTCCCATCATCACTTGGCTCCCTGCACATGCCTGCAGCCCATCTGTCTGTTCATCCATTCGTCTGTCCATCCAGTTAGCCACTGGCTGTCAAGAGCTCGCTAAGTGCCCCAAGCCCCATGGGCAACCGGAAGAGAACAGAAGCAGGCCAGAGGCTGGGTGTCAGCCAGGCCCTGGAGAGCCTCCATTTATTCATCTATGAGTCGGGGAGCCATGAGGTTGGGGGAGACTCCTCCACTTCCTGCCCCACTTCCTTGTCCTTACCCGGCATCTTCCCTTCCTGGAACAGGCCGCCCCCTCCTAAACCCAATGCTCCCTCCGCGCCAGCTCTGTGGAAAGCAAATCAGCTGTGTTTCTCACTTCCCCACTGCCTATCCCCTCCAGTTCCCAGGGAGCAGGCTTCTCTGTCTATCTCTGGCTTCTTCTCAGTGTTCCAGCTATGCCCCGGGGAGACCAGTCAGCCTGTGTGACACTCACGCCCTCGCATGCTCATCCATCATGTGTCTGAGTGTCAGCGACTTCTCTCCCAGCCCCAGCACTGCTCTGGCCCCATGGGGAGAAGGGGGCCTAATTTTTCTGTAAACAGCCCGTTTGAGGGTCAGTATTTTCAGCTCTTCCGGAACAGTCTCTGACACAATGACGACTCAACTGCGCTCTTTAGTCAAAAGCAGACGCAGACCATGTGTAAGCAGACGTGGCTGTATGCCAACAAAACCTTACTTGTGGACACTGAAAGCTGAATTTCATATCATTTACACGTGTCATCGAATATTCTTCTTTTGATTTTTTTCCAAGCATTTAAAAATGTCAAAAATCACTCTTACCTCACAGGCCAAATAGAAACAACTGGCTGGCTGTCATTTGTCAGGACCCCTCCCCCCACCCCCCGCATCAGGAGGCCATCCTCCACATCCGCTGTGTACAGATCATATGTGGTTGCTTCACCCTACAACAGCAGAGTGGAGCTGTTGCAACAGAGCCCAAATATTTATTACTTGGCCCTTCATAGAACAAGTTTGCCGCCCCTGATTCACAAAGTCATTTCATCCTTCCCCTGGGAGGCAGGGGTTTTCTCCCTAATTTTATAGGAGAGGAATCTGAAACCAGTTGGTCCCAATTAACACAGCGGACAGTAGCCTTATACCTCCAGCCCTCCCAGGAAGGCCAGGGGTTATTTCCCGACATTTCCACGCAGGAAAACCCCAGCCCTGACTCTGTCCTAGGGCTGTTTGCTCAGCAGACAAGGTGGAGCAGATCCTCCCATGTCCTTGGATCACGGGCCACCTGGGCAGGGACATTACCCACAGGGCCCCTTGCTCCATGCAGGCCTCGCACAGCCGTGGGACACCTCTAAGGCCTCCTCCCCAGGGTCTGACTATTGTCCGTGTCCCCAGAGGGGCACCACCTGTCAGAGGGCTTGGGCCACGCACTCCTTTATGTAGAAAGGTACCCAGGAACACGGAGAACACTTGGGAGAATAATTGCTTGGGTTCCAAGCAATGGGGCCACCATGCCAACCCCAGCTTTCAGTTGCTGCTGGGTGTCTCGTTCTCTTCCCCTCCCGGCTGGACTGGGAGGCCAGGAAGCGGCGGACGATCTCGCTCTGTCCGTCAGCCCCGTCTTTATGATCCATGGTGGCCTAATATTTGCCCATGTTCTTTACCAATCTCAGCCTCTCCTGGCAACATCAGTTACTCTTTCAACTCAGTGCCTGGCCCTGACCAGACATAAGAAATCTTGAAGTCCTCTGTGGCTCATGGTCTGAGGGGGAAACAGAGGCTTCACCCAGAGGTGGCATTGGAGAGGGAGGTAGCATCGAGGCCACAGGAGGTGGCAGGCGACCGAGTGGGCTGAGAGAGCTTCCAATCTTGGCCAAAATGGACCGCCAGGGCCTGTCAGAGACTCTCAGGGAAGGTGGAGTCTCTGAAGCTAGAATGGTGCCAGGCACACAGCAGGTGTTCAATCAATTGTTATCACGTGAATGAATGAATGAATGCATATGAACCATAAACACTTGGGAAGTGAGGTCCCTGTGGCTGCAAGATCAGGAAAACAGAGACAGCCAACCCCACGACCTAGACCAAGTCACAAGTTTCCTCCAAGAAAGGATGAGCATAAGTAAATCTGGAGATGATGTTATGCCAGGTCTGGCCATGTCAGCCTGGCTGGAAGGACCACCATGCATGGCCAGGCTGGGGAACTTCTCTCCAGGGGATCCTGACCCAGGGCTCACCTGTCAACATGGGAGATGGGCGAGTGAGGTTGCCTTTTTAGCTCATTCCACAGGGCTTTGGGTTCTGACATCTGAAAACAAAACGTTATTTGCCTAATGCGATCTGTTTCAAGGCTTGTTCCGTTTTTGGGTTGGATGCCCCAGAGGCCAGGTATGAACTCAGAGGGATTGGGCCAGGGTGGACAGGCATCCCGAAAAGTCCTAGGCCAGTTTGCCCGACTCCAGGCACTAAGAATGGGTCTGAAGAAGGAGCCCAGGCCTGAGGTACTGAGAGTCAGACAGGCAGGGCATAGGCTGGGAATGGGAGCCCGGGGCCACATCAACCACCTGCTCTCAGACTTCAGGGAGGTTGGCTGACCTCTGCACCTCGGTTTCCTCATCTAAAATGGGAATGGCACGTCTGTCTGTTTCTTAGAGGAGAAAAGCCCACAGTGAGCCTGAGGTGGGGCCAGTACATACCATAGTCATTGTATGATGTTATCTTTTTTTTTTTCCAATTGAATTTATTGAGGTGACATTGGTTAATAATAGCATACAGGTTTCAGGTGCACACTTCTACAATACATTATCTGTACATCATCACCATTCTTCTTAAAATATTTATCATGCATCCCAACCGAGAAAAGAGCCATCCTGTTTACATTGAATATGCACCTTCTAGAAATTTCTGGCTAGGTAGGATGCTCAATCATGAATGTCTCCAGTTTTAAAAACTTTTTTGACTCAAAAGAAGAACCTCAGAGACAGGAGCAGTTGGAAGACCACCAGACAGCCCCTGCCCTGTTCTCAGCATCTCTGGCAGAGTGGGAACCACCTATCCGGCACACAGTGCCCCCCGGGTCCTGGCCTGCTCTGCCCCGCCAGAGGACAGTGCATTAAACCATGACCAGAGTGCAAGGTTGAATTATAGGGTTATCTCGTTATGTTTTTTCTTCTGTGCGGTAAACTTTTAGTGTAGCTCTACATATTTTTTCCAAAGTGTATGCTTATATTAGAAACGTGTGTTTTATGTTATAAAAGGGGAAAACGTGTTTGCAAGAAAGCCCAGACCTTTCCCGCAAAATCCAGGGCTACGGGTTTTCTGGCCTGGTGGGCAAATGGCATAAACATGCGGCCAGACCCAAGGCCAGATTATATCGCATCATTGCTGGCACCCGATTCCCGCTTCCTCCCTCCTGTCCACCCCCAGTCTCACATGACCCCCCAGGCACACCAGCCGCTCTGGTGCGTGGAGGCCATCCCTGCAAGTGCTCCTGGCCAGCCCAGGAGCAGCCACACAATAGCTCCCCTCGAAGGCCAGGCCAGCGTTGTTTCCTCCTCCTCGGATGTATAATAGCACCAACCGGATATTTTTAGATCGGCTTTGAAAAGTCGCAGTGTGCTGAGACCACATACCAGACGCATGAAGTCACCCAGGCCCCGCACGGGTAATTGCAGAACCAGAGAGCAAGCGGGCCCCACATCCCCAAAACGTTCCCTCTTGTCCCCAGAATGCCAGGCCTGGCTGTTTCCTTAGAAATCACCACGATGACTTGTCCCACGTTCAAAAAGGACCACTGTGGCTCTTCAGGGTGCGAATGTGCATGTCTGGGCTGCCTGGTGGCAGGCCCTGGACCTGGGTGCTGCCAGGATCCAGGCAGAGAGAGAGGCCCGTTGCTCCAGGAAGGAGCCCACACGGGACTGGGCACTGCTTCGCCATCTGCTTGTAGTTAGGACAGGCAGGACTCTGCAGGCTCACCCACAGGAGTTCATTTTAGCACAGAGCAGGCCTGTTTTCAGCTCAGATGCCACCCCGCAGGCTCTGGTAAGGATGGAATGGAAGGAGATAGAGCCGCTGTCTGCATTTCCAGGAGCGGTGCCTTGAGAACCCATAAGCTTCCCAAACAACAAACATAGTTCTAAGGCTGAACTTAGACGAAACTGGAGAGTAAACCTAGAAAGACAGTTTTCTTCCCCAGAGAGCCCTTAGCACTACAGCAGACATGGGGGCCCTCATAACGGGGGAAGAGTCCAGTGAGGCTCAGACCGCCTGGCCGTGCAACCCCGTTGTACCTGCATCTGTGTGTAGCAGTGCTGCTCAGCCTGGGTGATTCAGCCATCGCTGGGGGCATTTTTGGTTGTCCCACATGCACTGATATCTAGCAGGTAGAAACCAGGGGCACTGCTCAATATCCGACAGTGCCCAGGAGGGCCTAAGTGTCAGCAGTGCCCAGGCCAGGAGCCCACTGGGTTCCAGACACTTGGGAGAGAAGGGCAGACCCAGGGCTGGTGCACAGCCTCTGGCCAACAGCTTGGTCACATGCGTCAGGACCTGGTGACAAGCCCCAGTGTGTAATCAGTCCCACCAAAGATTTTGTCAAAACCTACCCGGTGATGAACCCTGAGATAGCGATTGTGAAGAAGTGGGTTGGGCTCTGTGGCTGCTGTCTGACTCAGGGAAGCGCCTTCTCAGGCTGGGTTGCACTTCCGAAAGGCCACTGGAGCCCCCCAAAGCACCTAGCTGATGCTCCCGCCCTGAGCAACCCCCCCCCCCCTTCATAGTATGGGGCCAGGTCACTTCTCTCTTTCATTGTCACTCTCCTACTTGATGACTTGGCTGTTGACTCGGCTTTTACAGGGAAGTCTGTTGCCCAGGTCTGGAGCTCCTGGAGCAATGGGGCAGGAAATCGCTCATCCCGTGACCCCATCAGCCAGGAGCATGATCGGCACGTGGGCCCAGACTGGTCTCCCGTCCTGCCTCAAGCTGTGCTGAATGGAGCCATTCTCCAAGGAAATGTGCTAGGCCTTCCCACAGATGCTTTTTTATGGGGTTTCTGCCTCAGGCTGCCCCATTAGGAGCTCCGATTGATAATCCACCTGCATCCATCCCTTGCAGAATGAGGCCTTCAAGAAAACCAGTCTCCTCTCCACGTCAGCACATCTCCCTGTTCTGTGAGCCTGCAAGTCTGGCTGCCTCTCCCCACCCTGCCCTTGACCACCTGCCCCACCAGCAGACCTGGCAGTGGCCTTGCCCCCTTCTCCCTGCCGCCCTTGCCCACAGTCAGCTCCCCACACAGCTCAGCCGCCTCAGATGGGAATATTGTCAGTTCGACACCCTTCTCACTGCCACCACGCTTTCCCCATTTGACTCTGGGGTGTTACCCCCATCATTATCCCTTCCCCAGCCCCACCTCTGCCAGCCTCCCTCTCCTTGAAACAGTGAACCCCACTCCCAAGCATCTTCCCTACCCTGTGTTCCCTCAAGGCTCCATCATATCCTCTCTGTGTCTGTTTACCCCTCGGGGGACAGTGGGTCCCGTGTGGGAAGGGGGCAGTCTGGGAACCTAGGCAGGGGGGAGGGTGTGTTCCCATTTGTTATCTGGGTGGTGGTCCCATGGGAGGCTCCAGGGGGACCCCACTGGATTGCAGGCTCTGTGCACTATGCATACTTTCCTCTTCATTTTTGGAATGCAGCCCCGATTTATGCCACAACCTGGGAGAACCCCAAAAACATCATGCTGAGTGAAAACAGACACAAAAGACCACAGAGGGTATGCCCCACTTAGTGGAGACAGAAAGCAGATTAGAGGTTGCCAGGGATTAGGAGAGGAATTATGGGGAGTGACTCCTAATGGGATTTCCTTTTAGGGTGGTGAAATGTTCTAGAACTAGGTAGAGGTGACAACATTCTGCATGTCCTAAATGCCACTGAATTCTTCACTTTAAAATGGTTAGTTTTATGTTGTATCAATTTTACCCCAATTTTAAAAAACTTGCTGTGAACCGCTTGTCATCCCACAGAATTGCAGGATCCCTCCAGGGTGGGACCTGTCCTCACCTCTGCTCCCTCACATCCACCCTGGTGCCCTCCTGGAGCCCAGAGCTCATATCTTACCAGGGCCTGGCAGATTCCTTCTGGAAGGAGCCAGACAGTAAATGTTTTTGGCTTTGCAGGCCAGATGGTCTCTATCTCAGCCACCCTGCCTTCGCAGCTCAGAGGCAGCCGCGGACAATCCGTTAGTGAATAGGCTGACTGTGTGCCAGGAAAACCTCATTTATGGACACTGAGTCGTGAATAGAATTTTCGCAGGTCAGGAAACACTACTCTTCTTTGGGTTGTTTTTAAAGCCATTTATAAATGTGAAAACCACTCTTGCCTTGTAGGCAATACAAAAACATGCAGCAGACTGGAGTATGCTGTATAAATAATTATGACTGGGAAAGAATTCCAATGATTGTAATTTTTAATGTCCGACACTTAAAACTTTAGCCTCTCCCACAAGCCAAACAGAGAGATAACGAGTGAGTACATTGGAGCGCACCTGGACTGCACAACTTTGTTCTCTAGCTGTCACCTGGGCCACTGAGTGACTTCCAGCACGCAGGTGTCCGCGATGCCCAGAGGGAGCTCTGCGGCTCCAGCCTGAGGCCTGTAGGAACTTCATCCTCACCATCTGAAAACTTATTTTTGTTTTCCTCGCAGGCTTTTGGAAACGCCAAAACAGCCCACAACAACAATTCGAGTCGATTTGGAAAATTCATCCAGGTCAACTACCTAGAGAGTGGCATCGTGAGAGGGTGAGTTGACAGCCACCTGTACTGTGCACTCCAGCCTTAGTGTGGGATCCTGGGCAACCCAGCAGTGGGGAGCCAGCCCAAGAGCTACATTTGTGAATCCTACAGGAAGCCAGTGGGATTTTAAGTCCTTGATGTGAAGATCTGAGCATTGGTCAAGGTGGGAAGTGAAGGTGTGGGAGGGTAGCACTTTGGTAACTGACCCTGCCGGCCCCAGGGCATTGAGTGTGGGTTCAGGCACCAATGGAGTAAGTGCAATGAACTGTAGGTACTAGTGTGGTGGGGTTTGCCAAGAACAGGCAAGAACAGACCAACCTGTTTCTTGGTATTAATGAGGTTTCTAATTCGGTCGGTCTGGGATGCCATAGGCAGAGTCGCTGTGGGTTCTGGCACTTGCCAAATGTGTCTCTTTAGCCAGAAGTATATGTGATCTTGGATAGCAAAATGAGGCAGTTGTCCAGAGAAGGATGGATGGATGGATGGATGGATGGATGGATGGATGAATGGATGGATGAGTGGGTAGGCAGTAACTGGATTGTGAAATTGTTTGCCTGGTGGAAGTTAAAATAGACCAACATTTTGTGCCAGAAATGTGAGTTCTTTAGGTGGGGACATAGTTACTTCAACTAAATGTAACACTGAAATTGTGCTTACTTGTGCTCTGGGCACTGGTTATCCCTATGAAACTATCTGGCAGCATTGTACAATGAATTACTGTTATAAAGAATTATATATTTTGTTATAGTTTTTAAGCCATAGCATCATTTCTAAATTCAGTTCTGTAGGATTTTATTTTTCCTTTAAAAAATGTATATTCTGGCCCGGCCAGTGTGGTTCAGTGGTTGAGAATTAACCTATGAACCATAAGGTCACGGTTCAATTCCCTGTTAGGGCACAGGCCTGGGTTTCGGGCTCCATCCCAGTAGGGAATATGCAAGAGGCAGCCCATCCATGATTCTCTCTCATCGTTGATGCTTCTATCTCTCCCTCTCCCTTCCTCTCTGAAATCAATAAGAATATATTTTTTAAAAAATTAAAAATGTATATCCTGTATAGTTTCCATTGTTAAACAAAATTTAATTGTGATTTAATACTGTGTAGTGTTTTGGGGTTGGTTTTTTTGTTTGTTTGTCTAATCCTCACTGGAGGATATTTTTATCCATTGACTTTTTAGAGAGTGGAAGGGAGGGAAAGAGGGAGAGAAACATCAATTAGTTGCCTCTAGGGCTGGGGATGGAACCTGCAACCCAGGAATGTGCCCTTGACAGGGAGTCGAACCCACACCCCTTCGGTTCGCAGGCCAATGTTCTAACCACTGAACCACTGGCCAGGGCTGGGGTTGTTTTTATATGCAAAGGTTTTATGAGCCAGTAAAACTATTTCAAAGTAAAAGAAAAAGAGCCATTTCAGCACAGTCCATTGCCTGGAATCCTCCTCCACATCACAATCTGGTGTGAGGGTCCGTGGTGACAGTGGAAAGATTTCAGGTGATGCTCTAAACCAGCAGTCGCCAGCCTTTCGGACCTCATGGACCACCATTTGGCGACCGCTGCTCTAAACAGCAGGGTGAGAAGCCCTGGATGTTAGAGGTGGGGAGACCTGAGCACTAGGCTCCTGGAGGCCGAGAAAAGGCACTAGCACTTCAGGAGAAGAGGGGTCCTCAAATGTGGCGGGGACTGGGAGGGATTTCAATCTAGGTTCTCCTGTTTGTCTACCTGACTGGTGATCATTCCAATCAACGGTTCATATTGAAAATGTAATAGGAGCCCGGCTGGCGTGGCTCAGTGGTTGAGCATTGACCTATGAACAAGGAGGTCACGGTTCGGTTCCGGGTCAGGGCACATGTCCAGGTTGCAGGCTCTATCCCCAGTGTGGGGTGTGCAGGAGGCAGCCGATCAGTGATTCTCTCTCATCGTTGATATTTCTATCTTTCTCTCCCTCTCACTTCCTCTCTGAAATCAATAAAAATATATATTTTTTTAAATCTAATGTTGTTGCTAATCCTTCAGCCCCTGGTTTCTTTCCTTTTTCCTGCTGCCCACGCTCTGACAGGCAGCGGTGTGGATGAGAGGCCCTCAATAAATGGTCTGCTCTGCTCCGCAGTCCTCAGGGGTGCTCAGCAGCTGGTGATTCTCCCCACCTCCTCAGCTCCCCTCCCAAGCCGTCCAAAGGTCCCTCCCCGAGCACCTTCATGGGCACCACCACTCACCCACAGGGTATGTGCCCCAAATAATCAGAGACACCTGGAGCCACCCACTTGCCCCACAGTCCTCACCTTTTCTCCCCACAGTCCTCACCTTTTCTCCACCAAGACCCTCACTCCTGATTTAAAGGGGTATCTGATTGGGCAGAAAACATAGACACATACTAATTGTACAGTTACAGGGGCTCCCTTGGGGAAAGCAGACATGCCGAGAGGCTGCCTCATGTTTGCCTGGGTCCTGGGCTGGCTCTATAGGCCTCAGGCTGGACGCCAGAGCCTTTGCTCCCAGTGGCACTGCTTTCCCCATCTGCCCCCCAGCTCTCTCCTTCGCATGGTCTCCATTTGGTGACCTGTGGTTGCGGTAACAAAGCACCACAAACCGGTGGCTCACACCAACAGGAATTTCTTCTCTCGTGGTTCCAGAGGCCAGAAGTCTGAGATCAAGGTGTTGGCAGGGCCCCGCCTCCTCTGGAACCTGTAGGGGAGGATCCTCTCTGCCTCTTGCAGCTTCTGGCGGCCCCAGGCTTCCTTGGCTTGTGCCTGCATCACTCCAGTCTCTGCCTCCATCTTCACACAGCCTTCCCCTCGGTGTCTCTGTGGCCTCTTCTGTCTTTTTGGACATTTGTCATTGGGTTTAGTACCCATGGAGATAATCCTGGATAATCTTACCTTGAGATCCTTCACTTGATTGCATCTGCAAAGACATTTTCCAAATAAGATTCCAGTCACAGGTTCCAAGCGTATACGCGTATCTTCTGGGGGCTCCCATGTGACCCAGCAAGGGTTGGCCATAACCAAAGAGCCCAGCCACTACAGGCACCCATCAAGCTCAGGCCAGTGGCCCTGAGTAGCCGGTCTCATAGACTAGCTTTTGAGAGTCATATCTGTGGCCTGAATTCAGGAAAGGAAGTCCCCTCTTGGCCCACGACCATGGCCTGCCCACGCTCTGAGGAGGGAGGTGTACTTCCCGTCCAGGGAGCCGCTCACAAGGATCGGTCGCAGACCTTGTTCTGCTTTTGGGCAGGTGACACTTCTTGATGCCATTTCCTGCCGAGGCTAAGGGTCAAGGGCAGTCCAAGCCTTCCCCCAGTTCTCCAGTTTGTAAGACCTAGTCTCCCTGTGGGTTCAGGGCCTCAGTGCCGGGGGATTCCTGGCTACCTACTAACCGCCGTAGGTACCTGGGTCTCCAAGATGATCAGAAGAAAGAGGCTGCCCTATCGGGTTTGGCTTAGTGGATAGAGCGTCAGCCTGCGGACAGAAGGGTCCTGGGTTCAATTTCAGTCAAGGGCACGTATCTTGGTTGCAGGCTCCTCCCCAGCCCTGCTGGTCAAGGTGCGTGCAGGAGGCAGCCAATCAATGTGTTTCTCTCACATCGACGTTTCTCTCTTCCACTCTCTCTAAAAATCAATGGAAAAATATCCTCCAGTGAGGATGAACAAAAAAACAAAAAAACAGCCGAAACCGGTTTGGCTCAGTGGATAGAGCATCGGCCTGCGGACTGAAAGGTCCCGGGTTCGATTCCGGTCAAGGGCATGTACGTTGGTTGCGGGCACATCCCCAGTAGGAGATGTGCAGGAGGCAGCTGGTCGATGTTTCTCTCTCATGCCAGGAAAACAAACTGCTGCTCACTAAAATAGTTACCAGCCAGGGGCAGGAATAGAAGAGAGAACACAGGCCACGCCCTTGGAAACCCACTTGTGCATGGAGTAGGCGTGTGTCTTGTTCAAGGCTGCACACAGACGAAAGAGGCTGTTGTCAGTGAAATGACAGCTCCCTGCTGGGAGGGGTTGCCATTCTCCCCCATCTGCTGACACAGTCCAGGAAATTGGCCACAGGTTGAAATTCCAACAGTCGTCTGATTCTGGAACCAGGGCAGCCTCCCGTGCCAGGAAAACAAACTGCTGCTCACTAAAATAGTTACCAGCCAGGAGCAGGAATAGAAGAGAGAACACAGGCCACGCCCTTGGAAACCCACTTGTGCATGGAGTAGGCGTGTGTCTTGTTCAAGGCTGCACACAGACGACTGCCATCCTGGAGGGACAGGCCAGCTGATCCAGCAAGTGATGGACCAGGGGCCCGGCCCTGCCACCCCTGGGGCACCGGCTGCCTCTCCTGTAGTTAGGATGGGCTCGGATGAAGTTGGCCCACACCCGCCCAGCTCCCTTACTTGGTAATAGTGGATCCCGTGAGAGACAGGCCCCTCCGACCCCAGTGGGTGTGGAGGCAGCAGGGCCCATACCAGGCTCAGGTCCCTGCTGGGCCACCTCCCTCCTGTGGGGTCCCCAACAGCGTGTAGCCTCTCCAACTTTAGTACCTCATTCATTAACAGGAGCCCCAGTGCCCACCTCGAAGGGATGGGAGGAGTCAATGTGTTAAATCCTATGAAACAGTGCCTGGAACGTTTGCCATCACTACTCTTAGTGCTAATAGTGTGGCTGTAGAGGTGCCCGGTCCCTGCCACGGCACCCACATAGCCTCATGGACCCATGTCCATCAGATGTCCATCAAATGGCTAACAAAATGTGGTGTGTCCACATATGTAAAATATTATTCAGCCATAAGGAGGAATGCTGCATGCTACAATGTGACTCAGCCTCAGAATCACTGGGCTGAGTGAGAGAAGTCAGACACAGTATACATACTGAATGATTCTATTTCTTTAAAATTCTAGAAAATCCAAACTAATCTCAAGTGGGGCTGGTCAGTGGCTGCTTGGAGATGAGGAGTGGGGAGGAATGATACAGGGGCCAAGGAAATTTTTCTGGGTGGTGGATGTGTTCACTATCTTGATCATGGTGGTGGGTTTCATGGGTGTTTGCATTTGTCACAGCTCATCAAAGGCCACACTTTAAGTTCATTTTGCATTGATTACTCTTAATAAAGCTGCTTTAACATGATATGGGCCCTGGCCCGGTGGCTCGGTTGGTTGGAGCGTCATCCTGGTTGTGGGTTTGATTCCTGGTCAGGGCACATACCTAGCTTGCAAGCACATACAATTGATGTTTCTCTCACATTGATGTTTCTTTCTCACTCACTCCCCCCCTGCCGCCCCTCTCCTCTCTCTATAAAATAAAAAAGTAATAAAAACATAGAGATTTAAAATAAATAAATAAATAAAGATATGGATTACGAAAGGACCCAGTCAAAACTTATCACATTGTGCCCTAACCGGTTTGACTCAGTGGATGGAGCGTCGGCCTGCGGACTGGAGGGTCCCAGGTTCGATTCCGGTCAGGGGCATGTACCTTGGTTGCAGGCACATCCCTAGTAGGGAGTGGGCAGGAGGCGGCTGATCGATGTTTCTTTCTCGTCGATGTTTCTGACTCTCTATCCCTCTCCCTTCCTCTCTGTAAAAAATCAATAAAATATATTTTAAAAAAAAAACTTATCACATTGTACCCTTTGTGTACCGTTTATTCAATAAAGCTGTAAAAAGAATAGAAAAATGAATTTGTTATCATCTTATATTTAGATTATGAATTGGAGAAACATTTAATTGCTAGGGAGATGGTGGAAGCAGGGGAGAGCTTCCTGAAACATCCAGGCTCACATGGGTGCAGTCACTCCAGTCCCCGCCTCCCTGGAGGAAGGTTCCCCATGATGCCTCCGGGCTTCTGTGATCTGGTCTGGGGAGAAGTGGCCAGCCCAAGTTCCTTTTTTTTATTTTTTTTTGTTAATCCTCACCCGAGGATATTTTTCCATCGATTTTTAGGGAGAGTGGTGGAAGAGAGAGGGAAAGACAGAAACACTGATGTCACAGAAACACATCATTTGGTTGCCTCCTGCACAAGCCCTGACCAGGGCCCAGGCTGGGGAGGAGCCTGCAACCAAGGTACGTGCCCCTGATCAGAATCGAACCCAGGACCCTTTGGTCCGCAGGCCAGGGCTCTATCCACTGAGCCAAACCAGCTAGGGCCCAAGTTCTTTGTTTTTATAGATGGTGGTCATAGGGCAAGGCAACATTTAGGATATTTGTTTTTGCGACATTAGATTGATTTACAACATTCAGTGTGATTATATTTACATTTAGGGTGATTATATCAACATACCTGTATATGTTTTGTGTTTAAGGAAGTTAATGCACAGCTGGCTTTATCATGGGTAACAAGTTATTCTAGTTCTTTAAAGAGATAATTAAAATGGAATGATTTACTCTTTCTTTTTCCTTTCATGACAGAGCTGTTGTTGAAAAATACCTGCTTGAAAAGTCTCGTCTGGTCTCTCAGGAGAAGGATGAGAGGTAGGAGATCTCCTCCATGAGCATCTGCTCTGCCTCCCGCACAGAGGAGAGAAGCAGACATCCTGAGATCAGGGACTCTCCCAGGAGGCCAGGCACAGCTCCCCAGTGCGCGCGGCCTGCTGTGTGGTCCCGAGCCTCATGCTCACACCCCCTAAGTCACCCTTTGTGCTTAGTTCTGTGCCTCCCTAGGGCTTTTACCCATGTGCTCAGATTAGAGGCATCTCTAATTGACCCGTGAGGGAGACGCACATCCACCACTACCACCCCCTGGAGAAATCTCACTGGAGAACATGTTTGGGGAGGTTTTTTTGTTTGTTTTTTTGGTAAGAGAACATGTATTTGGTAAAATCACAGCGTGGGGGAAGATAATTCGTAGAAGAGACGGACTAAGGAAATGAGTTATGGTGGCAAAGGAAGGGCCCTAGGAGTTTGGGAGTGAGCGCCTGGGGGAAGGAGAAGGGAGGAGAGGAGGAAGAGAAGGAGAAGCAGCAGAGGGAGGGAAATGGAAGGCACAGGGATGCTCCTGGGAGGGAGAGCAAGGGGGAGGGTTTTTTAAAACATACTAAGAACCGACTTATTGTCTTAAATTGAGACAATATATTTGAAGTGCTTTTTCCCCCTGGTGTGTTCTCCAAAGCAATATTAGTAGCGGTTTTGAGGAGTTACTGTTGCTTGGCTTCCAAAAATGACTTTTTTCCCCGAATCTTGACCTGCAGAAACTACCACGTGTTTTATTATTTGTTACTTGGCGTCAGCGAGGAAGAGCGACAAGAATTTCAGCTCAAACAGCCTGAAGATTATTTCTACCTCAACCAGGTAAACACCAAGCCCTCGCCACAAACACCGCCTCTGTTCCCCGTAGGCTGTTTACGCTCCGCCAGGTCAGAGGCCGTCTGCCTTGGCCCTCTCCGGCCCCCAGGCCGGCTCCAAGGAGGCCCACAGGAGGCAGCATAAAGGAGCCCATTCATTCCCCATGTCCTGGGCCCTGCCCCATCAGTTCCAGCCAAAACCATTCCCACACGCCGCCACCCTCTCTGACCCAGAAATACCCAGAGTGTCGATGACTTTGTTTTTTAGCATAACTTGAAGATCGAAGACGGAGAAGACCTGAAACATGACTTTGAAAGACTCAAGCAGGCCATGGAGATGGTGGGCTTCCTTCCCGCCACCAAGAAACAGTAAGTGGGCTGGCCAGCCATCCCGCCGTCTCCGAGTGGGCACTCCCAGGTCTCACTGGTCACTCTGAGATGTGATTGACACCCCCATTGGGAGCTGCACGAAGGAGGCTAGCCCAGTGACAATAGCACATGTAAGGGACTCTCATCATTAGTCATTTGGAGATGCCAGTTGAAACCACAGGGGCTTTTGCCAACAAACAGTACCTTAAAAATGGCTGTGGTGGTAGATTTTATATGATGTGTATTTTATACCATTAAAAATGTTTTAATGTTGGACAGCCACACCGGGTACTCTCCACACCTGCCAGTATATCCAGCAAGAACACCCTCACTGCTGGGGGAGTGCAAATTGGGCCAACCACTTTGGAAAACTATTTGGCTGTTTTCTGCTACAGCTGTGTGTACACAACGAAACGCATACATTTGCTCACCCTAAGACACGCACACAGATGCACACAACAGCCTCCTTTATAACAGCCCCAAAGCCTGGGAACCGCCCCCCAAAATGCCCACCAACAGAAGATTAAATAAATAAATGTCAATCTATCCAGGCAAGGGTCAGCAAACTTTCTGGAGAGGGCCAGAGAGTAAATATTTTCAGCTTCCTGAGCCAGACAGTCTCTGTTACATGTTCTTCTCTGCATTTCATTTTGCTTTTTAATAACCATTTAAAAACCAAACCAAAAACTTAGCTCAGGGGCCATACAGAAATGGGCCCAAGTTTGCCAACTCTTGGGCTACTCCACACAGTGTGGTTTTCACTGGAGCTGCCGATTCTGTCCCGGGGGGGGCGGGCAGGGGGGCGGGGCCTTGTCTGGAGACATATTTAGTGGTCACACCGCATGAGCGTGCGATGCTGCTCAATATCACACAGTGCCCAGGGCACCCTCCATCCCCAGCAAAGAACAATCTGGCCCCTGGTGCCAGCAGTGCCAAGGCTGAGAGATGCTGGTCTGTAGCGTTGAGAGTGAACAGACCAAGACTATGTGCAGTACCCGCATCATAGCCCCACATCACCGTTTTTCAGTGACGGGCCAGATACAAGTACATGCGATGATTTCCTGGACATTACGTTCATGGATGATGTTAGATTTCAGGACAACAATTCAGCTCTGTGGGGCTGGGTGGTTCCAGGACCAGGAATGTCATATTCCTTGGTCTGAGTGCTAATTAACGAGGATCTGTACATTTTGTGGTAATACATCTCTACACTTGGGAATTGTGTAGTTTTTTGCATGTACACCTTATGCCTCCATAAAAATATTTTTTAGCCCCGCCTTACAAAGAAAAATAGAGATATCTGTCTATCAAGTCACATGGCATAGAGAGAGTCCCCGACAAAGGGATTCGATGTTTTTCAAACTTCGTGTGTTTGATGGTGTTTCAAATTCAGCCCAGTTGGTTGGACGCCTCCGTCATCTCACAATTGGGGAAACTGCCCCAATCGAACCTCCTTTTCTCTCCCAGGATTTTTTCTGTGCTCTCGGCCATCCTGTATCTGGGCAACGTCACGTACAAGAAGAGAGCCACAGGCCGAGACGAAGGCCTGGAGGTCGGGCCCCCCAAGGTGCTGGACACGCTGTCACAGCTTCTGAAGGTACTACTCCCTGTTCTCGGCCACTGTGGGTTGTGCTGGGACAGCTCAGGGCCTGTGGCCTCAGAGGGCCCAGAACTTCCTGCATTGGCTGTGCTTCTGTAAACCAAGGCCTGCGCCTGCTTCCTCACACCGTCTCTGCAAAGTCCCTTCCTCATTTCTGAGGGACTCCCCTCTGGACAGAGACACCTCCCACCTCAGCTCCTCATGCAAAAGGCTCTTTAAAAACCATAGTTTGATCAGTGAGGTCATTTTCTCATCGGACCCGCCATCCCCTTGTTCTCTGGTTCTCAACCCCAGGGGCAGTGTCTGGGAGGCATTTTTGGTTGTCACAACTTGGGGGCTACTGTCATCTAGTGGGTGAAGGCCATGGGTGCTGCTTGACATCATATAATGCATAGGATGGCCACCCCACAGCAGAGCACGATACAGCCTCACATGTCAGTGGCCCCAAGGCTGAGAAGCCCTGCCCTCAGTCTTTCTGTTTTCTAATCGTGTGTTCCATCCCTGGCTTTTCTTAAAGGAGGAGCCCTGGCTTCTGTTGTGTTCATGGGGATGAGTAAGAACACGTCTGAGGGGATCAGGGCAGCTTCCCCAGTTCCTACTCTTGACTGCTGCTGGCTTGAGGGGGCTTGGCAGTCAGGCAGGGTCAAGGCCCTTGACAACCGGCACACAGGCTGGAACAGCTATAAATGCAGGTCACCAGACAGCAGTGAACCTGAGGCCCACAGTGACACCCAGGCTGTGCAGCCTTGCACCCAGGCTGTCATCATGGGTGCTGAGCAAGCCTGTGAGTGCGATCATTCTGAAATGCACTGAGCATAATGGGTTGGCAGCCCTGAGGGTGGGCTTTGGGCCCACTTCCTGGCACAGCCCCTGGGGGTCCTTCTCTGATCTTCCTCATGCTTCAGGCCTTGTCTCAATGACACAAGAACCCACTAGACAAGTTCTCCACCCCCACCCTCCTTTTATCTTCCTCCTTGACCTTGAAACAGGTGAAGCGAGAAATCTTGGTGGAAGTTCTGACCAAAAGAAAAACAGTGACCGCCAACGACAAGCTCATCCTTCCCTACAGTCTCAGCGAGGTGAGCACTGCCCTGGGCTTTCAAGGGCATCGGGTCCCCAAACACAAGTGAGGGGAGGTCCTTTGGAAACAGCCAGCATGGTGATCTCTTTCCTGCATAGTGACGAGGGAACCCCGTGGTGCCTCCGGTTCTCAGTGAGCTCAGGCTCAGCACAGACCAGCTTAGACAGCAGACCGCAGCCTAAGAGTCAGAACTCAGGCCCTGTGTGTTCATCTCTGTGTTCCCGGCTGCTTCATGGGTATACTGGTTCTCACCAGCAGAGGCAGTGAGACCTGCAGCCAAATCCAGCCCCTACCTGCTTTTGTAAATAAAGCTTTATTGGCATGCAGCCATGCTCATTCGTTTACATGCTGCTTTCCTGCTACAGCACAGCACTAAGGAGTTGCAACAGAGACCCTATCTGGCCCGAAAGGCTGAAATGTGGGTTGTCGGGCCTTTTGCAGAAAAACTCGGTCGATCACAGAGCTAGAGCATGACCTTTACAACCATTATGTGGTCCCTAAATATTGATAAGGTGCCTCTGTCTGGCCTTTGCCCCAGCCTGTGTGTGGTGTGTTTTTCCTGCGTTTTTATCTCAAGAGCAATGTGACTGCAGCTTGCAGCTTGGACAGCAGCAGGAAAGCACCTAGCCACAGGGGGGATTTTTTGCTGGTGATGGCTGCTTGGCATCTCAGAAGGGCACCATGGACAGTCTGAGCCCCCAGGGGCAAAAGTCCCCTGGAGTGTGCAGGACCCCTGCCGCCCCAGCAGCACGGCTGCTCCCGAGGCACCATGTGAAGATGCCAGGCTACGACTCTCGAGGCTCCATTTCTTTTTTGCTTTTTCTTTTCTTTTAATATATTTTTATTGATTTCAGAGAGGAAGGGAGAGGGGGAGAGAGATAGAAACATTCATGATGAGAGAATCATTAATCGGCTGCCTCCTGCACGCCCCACACTGGTGATCGAGCCTGCAACCAGGGCATGTGCCCTTGACCAGAATTAAACCTGGGACCCTTCAGTCCGGAGGTCGAAGCTCTATCATTGAGCCAAACCAGCTAGGGCTGTCTGTCACAATTTAGATCTGAGCACATAAAAAGAAGGAATTTCTTGCATGTAAATTAGACCTCCATAAGGCGTAAGAAAAATTGTTAAAGCCTTTACCACTTTTACAATGTTGGCCCCTGGTGCTCCAAGAACAGCAAGGGGCCAGGTTTTGAACCCACTGGGCCTCCTGGCTAGTTCCCAGGCTGGCAGGCCCGGTGGCCTCCCTGAGTCTGCGTTCCAGTGTCACCAGTCCCTGGTAGCTCTGAGGAATGAGTTGGCTGAACCACAGGCTGCTGGGTCAAGGCTTTTCGGCTCATGCTTCGGTGGGCAAGGCTGTCTGAGCTGACAGGGTGGTGTGCAAACTGATAAGGGAAGTGTCAGATGAGCTGGCTATTTAAAATCACTGCCTTAGCCCTGGCCAGTGTGGCTCAGTTGCTTGAGTGCCCTCCTGTGCACTGGAGGGTCACTTATACATTTCTCTCTCTTTCTCTTTCTCTTAAAAAAATAAAATCAAATCACTGCCTTGTCCTGGCCAGTGTTGTTCAGTGGTTATAGTGTCAGCCCTCGCACCAAAGGGTCTCAGGTTTGATTCCCAGTCAAGGGCATGTACCTGGGTTGCAGGATCAATTGATTGATCGATCCCCAGCCCTGATCGGGGCATGTACGGGAGGCAACCAATCTATGTGTCTCTCTTTCATTGATGTTTCTCTCTCCCCACCCCCCCACTTCCCTCCCTCCTTTCCACTCTAAAAAAGCAATGGAAAAAATATCTTCAGGTGAGAATTAACAAAATAAATAAATAAATAAAATCACTGCCTCAACTTCCCCTGTGTGCAGACCTTGGGGTGGTGCGTTCGGGCCCACCTTGCTAAGGGCTCCTCTGTGCCCACAGGCCATCACCGCCCGAGACTCCATGGCCAAGTCTCTGTACAGTGCCCTGTTCGACTGGATTGTGCTGCGCATTAACCACGCCCTCCTCAATAAGAAAGACATGGAAGAGTCTGTCTCGGTGAGTGCCCCACCCCACCCGCCACCCATAAGCTCGGCTGGGGAAGGTTGTGCCCTTGCTGCCACACAGGTGGATGGCCTGTGGCATCGGGAGCCAAGGTGGCTGTAGCCAGTGTCAGGCAAGCGGCCAGTTCCTCCCAGCCCAGGGAACAGGACAGAATGCAATTCTCGGGACCCAACGCAAATGAAAACACAGGCTCCTTGTTCAAATATTACAGGTTCCAAGGCAGCAATAGCAGGGCGTGCAGCACGCCAAGCACAGCGCCCTCAGGACACGACAGAACAGGTGCTCCCAAAGGAGGACCCACCAGTAACAAGTGTTTTCTCTGTTCCCCCAGTGCTTGTCCATCGGGGTCCTTGACATCTTTGGGTTTGAGGACTTCGAGAGGAACAGTTTCGAACAGTTCTGCATCAATTATGCCAACGAGCAGCTCCAGTACTACTTCAACCAGCACATTTTCAAACTAGAGCAGGTAAGGAAGTGCCATTGTCACCCGTCCAGCCCAAGGGAGGACAGGATGTGCTAGAACCGGGATCTCCCTGGGGGCCTGGATTGTCCTCAAACCTGCCCAGAATTTTTTTCTGCAAAAAAGGAAAGTCCGGGGAAAATTCCGCCCAGCCTGCGATGAGGCAAACTGTCGGGGATGTTTTTGGCCACAGGTCAATTTTGCACCTTCTCTCTGCTCCATCGTGAAAGTCCTTTAATGGGAGAGAAACGGAGTTGCCTTTAAAGTCAACAATATTTATAATCTATGTGTCTTTTCAGTTCTAAATACTCAGACATCTTTACCCACATACTACCCTTCACATTGATGATTCTGACAGGGGGAAGAACTGATGGGTTATGTAGTTATTTAGCTGATTTTACTATTATGTTTGTTGGTCCAAATTGAGTTGAGCGGGAAGAGCAAAATACACAGTGAATTGCAAAGATTTGGATATATGGGGTTAAATTAAGTATGTTATTAAAGCTATCTTCACCCATTTCTTTTTGCTTTTGTTGTTATTAATCCTCACCCGAGGATATTTTTCCCATTGCTTTTTAGAGAGAGTGGGAGGGAGGGAGGGAGAGACACACACACATCAATGAGAGAGAGACATGTCAATTGATTGCCTCCCGCACACGCCCCGACCAGGGCCGAGGATCGAACCTGCAACCCAGGTACGTGCCCTTGATGGGGAATCAAAACCGAGACCCCTTGGTCCTCCGGTTGATGCTCTGACCACGGAGAAACACTGGCCAGAACTCTTTTTACATTTTAAAATGTGACTATGAGCAAATTTGAAGTTACATAGGTCACTTACATTATATGGCTATTATAGACATTACAGTTTCAGAGCAGGGGCCCAGGGGTCAAATCCAGCCCCACTGCCTGTTTTCATAAATAAAACTTTATTCGCACATGGACACACCCATTTATTTACATATCATCCCTGGCTGCTTTCAAGCTACAGCAACAAAACTGAGTGATTGTGACAGAGACCATCTAACTCATACAGCCTAACATATTTACAGTCTGGCTCTTGATAAAGAACGTTCGCTGGCTTCCTCGGTGACTTTAAGTGTGATGTTAAGTACTTTGCTGTGTTAAATGTTTGAAAGTGTGTGTTCTGTTCATGTTGCTAATTATTAACTTACGTAATAATCTTATATAGTTATTAATATACTTCTATTGATATAATAATAGGTTTTTTGTTACTTACACATCCATATATATACCAGGTGTACCGGTTAATAATGCGGATTTTTTTCAATAGATGGAGTTACACATATGTTGATATATATGCGATTTGATTATGTATGCTATTTTGTTGTATTGACCACAAGCTTTAAAACTTCGTATGTCAAATTTTCTGAAGGTGTTAACATCATAGATATTTTTGCGCTTAAAAATGTTGAATTTCGTGCCCAAAAAAAAGAGCATTTGCAGGAAATTTTAATTCATTACTTTATTTTGAAGAAAAGTGCTGCTGAAAGTTATCATATACTTTGGGAAGCTTATGGTGAACATGCTCCATCTCAAGATACTTGTGAACGCTGGTTTAAACGCTTTAAAAGTGATGATTTCAATGTGAAAGACAAAGAACATCCAGGTCAACCATCAACACCTGTATGCAAGATCAAATCGCTTCAGAAAGAAGTTAATGCTCTGTGTTTGGTGGAATCAGGAAGGTGTGGTGTATTATGAGCTTCTAAAACCAGGTGAAACCGTTAATACTGATCTCTACGGACAACAAATAATCTATTTGAACCACGCTTTGATCATGAAACAACCAGAATGTTCCAGAAGACACGGCAAAGTAATTTTTGCTTCATGATGATGCACCATCACACACTTCAAAACCAGTTAAAGACATGTTAAAAGATCTTGCCTGGGAAGTATTAACCCACCCGCTATATTCACCAGACCTTGCTCCTTCAGATTACCACTTGTTCCAATCAATGGCACACGCACTTTCTGAGCAGCACTTCAAAACATATGAAGAAGTAGAAAATTGGGTCTCTAAGTGGTTTGCCTCAAAACAAGAAAGTATTGGGACAGTATCCACAAATTACCTGAAAGATGAGGAAAATGTGTAGCTAGTGATGGACATTACTTGGAAGAAAGCATTTTTGATGTTTCTCTTGAAATTATCGTGTTTTCTTTGATTACAAAATCCGCCATTATTAACCGGTACACCTGGTAGATATGTGCATGCATATATAAATTCAGGAGTGGGCAAAAGTCGGTTTACAGTTGCTCGTGGAAAAACACATGCAGGTTATGATTATTATAATAGCTTTATTAACTCAATGGGACAGTGCACTCACAGCTGTAAACCTACTGTTGCCCACCCTTGTATAACATGTTTACATGTACACGTGCCCACCCTTGTATAACATGTTTATACGTAAAAATTGGCCATGAAATAATGAACTTACCGGATACCCCTCCCAAACCCTGCAGGAGGAGTACCAGAGCGAAGGGATCTCATGGCACAACATTGACTACACGGACAACGTCGGCTGCATCCACCTGATCAGCAAGAAGCCCACCGGCCTCTTCTATCTGCTGGATGAAGAGAGCAAGTGAGTGTCCACGTCCCGGTGTGTCCACAAACCCAGCCACTCAGTCCAGTTCCACAGCCCCCACAGTCTTAGCCCAAAGCCGAACAGCCCAAGAGCTTCTGAGTTTCTCAAACTCATTTGGCCATAAATCTTGACCTCACATTTGCGAAATGCATGCCCCGTTCACCATGGAAATTAACACATGCAGTCACTGAAACCCGCCCGCCCACGAGTCCTTGGGAAAGGATGGTGGAAAATGGGAACGGGCTTGGTGCATCCTTGCAAAGGGCAGCATGTGGAATCGGGGCCCAGACGCCTACTCTCCGCAGAGCCTGGCCCCTTGTCCCGGATGCACTGACGGCTGGAAGGGATATTTATGAGGTGCCTCATGTTTGGTCACCCCGCTGCAGTCACTGAAGTCACAGTCACTAAAATTCACCGACTGAATTCGTTTCCTGCAGCTGCTGTAATGAATGACCACAGAAGGGGTGGCTTAAAACAACAGCAATGTATTCCTCATGGTTCTAGAGGCCAGATGTCCAAAATCAGTGTCAAAGGGCTGAAATCAAGATGTTGACAGGGCCGCTCTCCCTCCAAAGGCTCTAGGGCAGCGGTTCTCAAGCTGTGGGTCGCGACTCCTTTGGCGGTCGAACAACCCTTTCACAGGGGTCGCCTAAATACATCCTGCATGTCAGATATTTACTTTACGATTCATAACAGTAGCAACATTACAGTTATGAAGTAGCAACGAAATAATTTTATGGTTGGGGGTCACCACAACATGAGGAACTGTATTAAAGGGTCCCGGCATTAGGAAGGTTGAGAACCACTGCTCTAGGGGCAAACCCTTCCTGCCTCTTTCCAGCGTCTAGCAGCCCCAGATACCCTTGGTGTTTGGCTGCATCACCCCCATCTCCACCACTGTGGTCACATCACCATCCCCTGCCTGTCAGGGTCTCGTCTCCTCTTCTTACAAAAACCACGGTCATTTGAATTAGTGCCCAGCCCACCCTCGTGGCCTCATTTTAACTTGACTGCATCTACAAAGACCCTAATTCCAAATAAGGTCACATTCATAGCTCCCAGGTATCAGGACACGTCTTTTTAACCCACCTCTTTATTGGGCCCTTGTGTGTTGCTGAGGCCTCTGTGGGGCTGGAAAAATTAGGCTCACCTCCTGCCTCACACCAAGTCTCCATCCAGGATGGGGACAGACAGGTTCATTCACACTGGAACTCAAAGAGAGAACCTTCAGATAAGAGAAAGGGCAGGGTGCTACATGGTCCCAGACCTGCGTGTGGGCGAAGCGTGGGAGGCAAGACCAGGCCCACCAGGGTCAGATCTGTCTTTGTTTAAAATCTGCCCATTTTGGTTTATCAAGGATTTCATTTTTATATTGATTTGGATTTTCTAAAACAGTGCATTAAAGTATTTATCCAGCCCTAGCTGGTTTGCTCAGTGGTTAGAACATCAACCTGTGGACTAAAAGGTCCCTGGTTTGATTCCAGTCAAGGGCATGTACCTTGGTTGCAAGCTGGATCCCTGGCCCTAGTCAGGGCACGTGCAGGAGGCAACCAATCAATGTGCCTCTCTCACATCAATGTTTCTCTCTCTGTGTCTCTCCCCATCCCTTCCACTCTCTCTAAAAATCAATCGGGGGGGGGGGGGAATATCCTTGGGTAATGATTAACAACAACAAAAGTATTATTTATCCAGACGACTACACGAACGGGTCCCTCACTGTCCATACCTAGAAATGATGTGCTTCATAGCTATAGGCTCTTCCTCTTAAGCAGTGGGCATTGGGGATTCAAAGATATGTTTTACTGCTGTGTTTGCAGCAAGGCTGGGGGCGCACAGGCAGAGCATGCCAAAGCTGGCTGTGGCATATCCTTCCTGGGGGGCACATACAGCCAGGTACAGTGGGTTCCTTATTCTGCTCCCACTCTCCTCCCTCTAACGGGAGCCCAGGCAAGACCCCCTCCAAGACACAGCATCCAGGCACAGAGGACCCGGGGCCAGAGTCACTCTGTCCTGGGATCACTCCTAGGAGCTGCCCGTGGTAGGTCCAAGTCCCAGTCTCACAGCTCTGCCCTGCTCTGAGCTCACGCCACAGCCCTGAGTGCGTCCTTTCTGCCCTCGGCCCCTTCATAGCAGCAGCCGGTTCCTGGCCCTAAACCTCAACACGCAGGGCAACCCAAGCACCTGTCTGCCCACCCACCTCCATGTCAAAGGACCTGCAACCTGCCATGCAGAGCAGGTGATCAGCCACCGTTCTTACAGCTCACAATTTCCCATCTTCCCAGCTTCCCCCACGCCACGAGCCAGACTCTGCTGGCCAAGTTCAAACAGCAGCACGAAGACAACAGGTACTTCCTCGGCACCCCCATCATGGAGCCAGCGTTCATCATTCAGCACTTCGCAGGGAAGGTGAAATATCAGATTAAGGTACGAGTCGGGCCCGGAGGTGGGAAAGGGAACACGTGGGTGACCTGGAGGCCCCTTCTCTCTGGTGCTTGCTTGGCCCGTTCCCTTCTGCTCAGTCACTCTGGGCCAGGTACCAGGGTGCTCAGACCCGGCCCCGGAATCTCCGCTCCACAGGCAGAAACCACTCTCTCTTACAATGAGTCCCCCACCCTCACCAGCCCTCCCTGTTCTAGCACCAGTGAGCGACTGCCTGCCTCTTCCCCACCAGGACTTCCGGGAGAAGAACATGGACTACATGCGGCCAGACATTGTGGCACTTCTGCGGGGCAGTGACAGCTCCTACGTGCGGGAGCTCATCGGCATGGACCCGGTGGCAGTGTTCCGCTGGGCCATGCTCCGGGCCGCCATCCGCGCCATGGCCGTGCTCCGGGAGGCCGGACGCCTGCGGGCCGAGCGGGCCGAGAAGGCTGCCGGTAAGAGGAGGGCCCCGTGTCACCTTCCAGAGGGGGACCCTTGGAGTCCCTTTTGAGGTGCACCTTTCAGAGGCAGTTAGCGCATTCACAGTGTTGTGCAACCACCGCCTGGTTCCAGAGCTCTTCCGTCATCCCAAACAGAAACTCTGCCAGGTGTGTAATTTAACATCATCACCTTCACAAGACAGGAGGGCACATCCCTGCTTTTCTGTGACAACCTGGGGCCCGGAATTGTTCAGTGGCTCCCTTAGGGCCACTGGGCTCTAGACACCAACCTTGGGACTCCGTTTTACGAAGGGCGTTGATTAAAGGGACCAAAAGCTTAAGGCCTTTATGAGAAATAGGAATAAATGCTTGTTGTTTGGAGATCAGACACTTCACAGTTCCCTACTCTGCCCACATTCGAGTATCAGGCTATTTTATTAAGATGAGTTCAGGTCAGGACATCAGCCTCCTAGCAAAGACAAAGGCCTTCGAGCTCCAGGCAACCCCACATCCCCGCCTCCATCTTATCTGTGTCCCCAGCAAATCTGTGCAGCCCTGGCGCCCGAAGTCACCTGGGGGAGCTACAGAGAGGAGCCATCACCCCCTCGGAAAAGCTGTACCGGTGAGCATGACCCTGATCTGTCCCAACCGAAGCTGGTAGACAGCAGCGTTTTTAAGACAGTTCCAGAAACCCCACACCCTGAACCCAGGTTGGGGTTGCCCTTACCCGGCAACTTCTTGAACCAAAGAGACCCAGAAGCAAACAGCACCTGGCCGCCACTTTTCTGCACCCAGGCCATCTGCTTTAGATGTGAGATGGCTCAGTTTACAAAGAATCCTTCCCGTGGTTGGGTTGTGGCAGGTGGTGGGTGGGGTCAAGGAGCCACTGCTCCCTCAGATCCACAGGCTTGATTTAAAAGCACTTCCTCCCCCAGCCCGGCCAGGCTGTCCTGAAAGCAGATGCTACAATACTTCATTCACGGTCAGAAACGCCGATACCTCTTTTCTGCACGTGAGATGAGGTGGGCTATTGTGTGGCCACTTAGGAATGACCCAGGGCCCTTCACATACCCCAGTTTGTACCAAGCGGAAGAGTGATCAGGCATGTGCTCCCAGGAAGGTAGGGTAAAAAGGCCACACCGGACATATGACTGAGGCAATGACAAAGCCAGAGGGGGGAGCTGTGTAGCCGGACAAGGAGGCAGGGTATGCCAGCAGTGGGCACGTACCCCGGCTCTGGGGCAACCAAGTCCCTGAACATCAATCCCCAAAGCACAAGTCACTACATTTTCAAACATCAGAATGTTATTTTTGTGCCCTTTGTAATAACTTTAAGAGATACATAAAAGTATGTGTGTGAAGGTAGAACTAGCAACTGGGTGACTGATGTCATTTGTCTGGAAGCATAGTGTGTCGTTTCCCTGCTTTATAAAGGTGCATTTTTAAATCGGCTTTTTCATCCAAAAGAGGATAAGATAAAAATCATGTTACCCTTCCCCCTTTGCTGATAAGGTATTTTTTGGTTGGTTGGTTGGTTTGTCTGTTTGTTTTCCTGCAAAGACTGACCGGTGGCCCCTGACTGGCAGTCTCTGCAGTGTCAGTCTCCCCAGGGCCTGGCCCCCGGGCTGTGGGTCCCGCCCCTGGAGTGCTTCAGTTCATACAGACTCTCCCTTTCAGCTGCTCAATGCTAGATTTCTCAATTGACGGCTCTGAGGAGTTCGATATTAACGCTTTTGAGGACATCTTTGCTTTCTATGAAAGCAAGAAGTAAGTAGAGCGAGGGCCTTCGAACCCAAGACCAGGGAGGCACAACAGAGGAGCTGGTCCCTAGGCTCTCAGTGCAGCGTCCAGGGCCAGGGGAGAGGGGATTGGTGAGCCACAGGGCACTCTGACCATATTTAATCAAGTTAGGGGGGTACAGACGGAAGTCACAGGCCTTGTCCAGAGCCCTGGCCGCTGCACTGACTGCTCGGGGTGTGGAAGTGAATGTGACTGCTCTGTTGTCTTTGCCCTCCGTGCCTCCCTGGAGGGTGAGGGAACAGAGGTAAGTGAGGCTGTCCAGCTGGGCGTGGTGCATGGAACACACGAGGGGCTGCCGGTCGGGGTCTTCCCAGGCCAACTGCCCAGAGCTTAAACATGCATTTGAAATAACTGGAATAAGGAATTTAAAACAAAAACAAAACAATCAAAAACCAGACCTCCCGTCTTCATTCTGTAGTCAGTGCTTCCTCACTTCCGAAGTTCTATCAAAGACGTTTGTCACCTAGACGTCCTTCACAAATACCTCGTTTCAGAGCGCTAGGTTTCCCCTCTAAGTTGTTCTCATTGTCACACGTCGGTGCCAGAGTTTGGGCCTAGAACTGAACCTGAACCCACAGTCATTGAACAAAACGAAGCTGATAAGATTGAACTCTTTGGGTAAAGATCTCCTGCAGCCAGGGTTTCCCGCCCTCTGCTCCGTGCTGCTCACTGTGGCGGTGGCCGGCATGTGCACGTAGAGCAGCATCCCTGGCCTCCCCCTACTTACCCCTGCCTTGTGGCCACCAAATGTCCCCTCGAGGGGAGGACAGGGGACAGTACCACTCTGGTTGAGAACCCCTGTGTGAATTTCAGTTTATTCTTCCTAACGCCTCTTTTGAAGGCAACAAGGAAGCTGACGAGTGGCCACAGAAACATCGAGAGAAACTAATCCGCTTTCCTCCGAGAAGCCCCCTTCTAGTCCCTTGATGCCTTTTGCAGATTCCAGAAGGCTCTTCAGTATGAGGCCTTTTTCAATTATAGGAGAAACCATTGAGCTGGAAGTGGCCTCAACTCCCTCAGAGGAAGGGGAGCCTCTGGGGTGGGGGCCACTCCTGGCTGAACCCCTGCCACCTCTTGGTGGTAGAGGGAGAGGCAGCATGAGCAGGCTCCCCCAGCTGCATGTTTTGGCTCCAGTGGCCTGGGGACAGTCCCGACCATGCCAGGGACCCCAAGGTGGGGGACCCACTGCTCTAACTTGGTTTCCTTTCTGTCACTGCCCCTCTACCCCTTCGCTCTCAGCGATTTGCATGACCAAATCATCAAGACCATCAAAGGATTGCCCTGGCAGGGTGAGGACCCCCGTAGGCTTCTCCAGTCCCTCAGTCGGCTCCAGAAACCCCGCACCTTCATCCTGTGAGTCCCCCCCAAGGTTGCGGGTGCCACCCCCACAAGTGCAACGACTGCCTCCCCTGCTCCCCAGACCCATAACGCTGAATCAGCTGCTACAAACGCTGCACTGTCTTGCGGTTCCATTCTCACACCAGCAGTTGCTCAGCTCAGTGGCCCTCGTAATACGCTCACCCTAGTGTCTGCTGTGGCCAAATCCCCACCAGCTCCCTCGTGTCCTGCACAGCTTCACAGGAACGCGCCTCCCACAGTCTACGTCTCTCCCCTCAGACACGCAGGGCACCGCCTGCTTCCTTAGCCCCTTGCCACTGAGCTCACAAAAAAGCTGTCAGAAGTCGGGCATGTGATTTTGTGGACAGGAGTATGATGTGGTAGGAAGGACCCAGAAGCCACATAAATTAGGCCTGGTCCCCCTCCTGCTCACACCTGGCCTGAGTGCTCCAGGCAGTCAGCCTTTGTCTGCAACGCGGGGGTGATGATTTTCATGCCACAGCACCAGGGAGACAGTTGGGGCTGGCTGAGAGCACAGCTAGTGCCCACAAGGCAGCCAATTTCCAAATACATTTTTTAAATATATTTTATTGATTTTTTACAGAGAGGAAGGGAGAGGGATAGAGAGTTAGAAACATGGATGAGAGAGAAACATCCATCAGCTGCCTCCTGCACACCCCCTACTGGGGATGTGCCCGCAACCAAGGTACATGCCCTTGACTGGAATCGAACCTGGGACCCTTCAGTCCGTAGGCCGACGCTCTATCCACTGAGCCAAACCGGTCAGGGCCAAATACATTTTTATTAGGCCTCATTCCACCCCATGGAGATTAAGATGAAACCTGACACACATAGACCCTCACAGCCATACATTGTGCAGATCGGGCCCCACTCCTCAGCTGGTCGTAAAAAACCAGCTAAGCTGCAATTTTTTTTAAAAAATGTTTCTTTTGTTTCCGTAGTGTCTGACAGTGTGGGGGCCATCCCTCCTTCCTCCACCAAAAGATCAGGTTTCATTCTTAACTTGGCGCCAGCACAAGTTCAAATGGCGCTCCTCCCAGGCCCCGTTTCAGTGTTCTGCAGGGCGGGAGGTCCAGAAGGGGTTCTGCGGGCCTGCTTCAAGTTTGCCAACATGTAGCAAATAGAGCTGGGGCACCTGGTAGGCGTCCGAGCCTTGCAGGGCCCCTCAAAGCTCCTCTCGGAGGATCCCCATCACTGTGAGACCCATCAGCTGCCCCGTAGCCGGCCCTGTGCAGATGCATGCTCTGCCTGTGGATTACCAGCCCGCCTCTCCGGCTCCTCCCGGGAAGCCAGTGTGCAGAGCGCAGCAGAAGCACCGCCTGGTCCTTGGAGAGGCAGCGGTAGTGGCCTCGTTGCACTTGTGCTTCTCGACTGTTCTCTCTGCTCTCGCTCCGTCTAACCCGCCAGGCGTGGCTTGCTGAACTAACCCAGATCCAGACCCCATGTTCCTTCTGTTCACAAAACCATTTTTAATATTTTTGACAGGAAAAGTAAAGGTACCAAACAAAAGCAGATCATTCCAAAGGTAAACACCTGCGGCGCCGTCTAACGCTGCCTTGCTTTTTCTGTCTAGAGCACCTGGCTCATGTCGTTTTCCAGAAAATGGGGGTGGGGGAGGGCTGGCTTTTAACCTCTCTGACTTCCTTCTTCTTTCCCTCATCTCCTTCTCCCCCCTCACCCCCACCCCCAAAAATGCCTCCTGTTGGGTTTCTTAGAAGTAGAGTTTGCACAAGTGGTACAAAGACGGGAAATCCCAGGAGAAGCCTGAGGGGCCGGGGAAGGACTGAGCAGGAGGCGGGTTCACCCTGGTCCAGGGGGGCCCAGAGTATGAACCGCCACAGAGTTTATGCTACTCAGAGGCAACAGACCCTCGTCCTACCCCACAGCAGGGGTCTTTAGCCACCAGCCATCTCCAGGAGACGCAGCACCTGCTGCACGTGTCCAGGCAGCCGAGACCTCAGCAGCTGGCTGTGGGTGACATGCACCCAGGTGTTCTGTCTCCGCCTGCAGCATGTGGACGATCATGAAGTTGGTAGACGAGTAAGAGCAGCCTCTAGTCTGGTCAGCAGAGGAGACAGTGCCGGTGCTCGTCGGGCAACAGTGAGAGTCTGCCGTCCTTGAGCTGCATAGCGGAGGCTGTGATGGCCCTTGCCTTCCAGGCTGTAATCAGCCCTCCTGGCGCCAGTGCCATTCACAGGCACAGCCCAGATTTAGTCCCGCCAGGACCGCCTGCCCCCACTTTCCGGTAGCACAGTCATGAAACCAATACTAAGAGCTGTCACCCCCAGGAGCATTGTCCTGGCTCCAGAATCAGTGCCTCCTGGTGCCCGTTGGGGCCTCAGGAGGGCAGGCCAGACCCTGTGTGTCCGTCCTAGAACCTGCTGGACTCCAAGTCCCTGAAGCTCATCATCAGTATGACCCTGCACGACCGCACCACCAAGTCGCTGCTGCACCTGCACAAGAAGAAGAAGCCCCCGAGCATCAGCGCCCAGTTCCAGGTGGGTGGCCCGAGGCTCACCTGGCTCAGCCAAAACAGACTCATTATCCCAGGGTTCCCGCCCCTGGCGGTGCTGGACATCTGGGGCTGGATCATTCTCCCAGAGGGGCAGGGCCATCCTGTGCATTATGGAATGTTGAACAGCATCACTGGCCTCCACCCACCAGATGCCAGTAGCATCCTCCCGTCGTCACACAACCAAAAAGTCTCCAGATATTACCAAATACCCCAGGGAAGACAGAAAAAGTTAAAAAATATCATGAGTCAGTATGTGAGTTAATATAACCACTGAGCTGTGCCCTTAGCTCATGTTTTCCTTTTATTCACTGGCTGTCAGGAGATGTCGGGACACCTCTTGTGGGGAGTCCAATGGCTGCTGACCCTCACCATTAGGTTTTTTTATTCCTTCTCTCTTTTCTCAATCTGAGTCTTCTGTTCCCACCTCAGCTTTTTTACAGTTACCTCATGCAAGAGCTCCCACAAATCCTTTTTGGAAACGGCAGACCAAAGACCAAAATCACTGCATACGTGGTCCCTTCTGAGGCTGACACATGTTTTAAATCCCCAGAAGGAGTTTATCTAGTCCCCTCTCCACTTCTACCTGAAGCAAAGAGCTGGATGACCCTAGGAAGGTGGCGGCCACAGGGACCCCACAACTCCCTCAGGGGCTCCCCAGAGTGGCGCAGCCTCTGGTCAGAATGTCCAGCTGTGACCTCCCATGTCTCACATCAGCACGGACTCCCGTGGTGATGCAGGCAGGTGACCTGGATCCCCTCTCACTGGGAGGCTGCCTCCGGGGACCTCAGCTAAATCCCTTGTTTCTCTTTCCCCAGACATCCCTTAACAAGCTCCTGGAGGCGCTGGGCAAGGCGGAGCCCTTCTTTATCCGCTGCATCCGCTCCAACGCTGAGAAGGTGAGGGGCTCCTGGGTCTGTGGGAGATGAAGGCCGAGGTCTGGTGGCCAAGGGGGGTGGGGAAGGAAAAGCCTCAAGGAACCAAATGTTCACCTGAGTTCTAGGAACTGTAAACAGTGTCATGACCGGCGGTTTGGGTGGGGGCGGGGGGAGAGGGGGCAGTCAACAAGGGCAACCACAAGCAGGAGTCATCTGGAACAGGAAGGGGCCATGGAGGCTTGCTCGAGGAGGGTCAGGTCTCGGTGCTCTTCAGATACATCCCAAAAAGCGGCCAGTGCACAGTGTGCCTGAAGGGAGGGGCTGAGGTGGTGCAGCAGGAGCACAGAGCCTGCCGCTCATCCAGAAGTTTCTGTAAAGACAGAGCCTTGGTGGGGCTCTGACGGCAGGCTCGGCCCTCGATGCCAGCTTCCTGTGCCCCAGGGGCCCACTGGGACCTTGCCGGGGGCCACTGGGATCTAGGCTCCCTCTCTGGTACAGGTGACCCCTGGGCAGGGGACCCTGGTGGCTCTCTACTCCCATACCCTTTACCCTTCCTCTTCCTGTTACCCTGGCTCTCCCCTGCTCCTGGGATGCTCCACTGACATCCAGAGCCCGGCTTCTCCCTGCGGGTGCCATGGCTTCCTCTCCTCCTCTCCCTGCCTTTCAGTTCTCCCAGTAGTGTCTCAGAGAAGGTCTTCTCCTCCCCTCTCCCCCTCCCCCATTCTTCTGGCAACAGAGTATGACCCTCCTTCTTCCATCAGGGATTCTCACTTCAGCTTCGGGGAACCCGGGAAATGCTCCACCAACACCTGCTCTGGGCAAGGGTTGTGCCAGCAGATGGTTCTTGGGGAGGCGGGTGGGGGCCTGACCTGTGCGTTGTAAGGTATTAAGCAGCATCCCTGGCCTCCAAGAGCCCACCAGATGCCAGAAGCATCCCCCACCCAGTCATGACAACCCCATCCCCAGTGCCGTTCCCTCCCTTCCATCCACTTAAAATAATACCCATTGGCGTGAAGGCCATGCCCCTGAGCCAGCATCGTTCCCTCCTTCCCCTTGCCCCTGTAGCCGCAGGCATCTCCCTACATCTCTTGTCAGCCCCTTAGCCTCCACCTTCTTCTCTGGGCCTTCACCCAGCTTTCCCCGCCCTCCTCCTCAGCCCTCAGCACTCAGCGCAGGGTCCCCTCTCCTATGACACCTCCCACAGGGACCTTAGCAGCATCCACCCTTCACACATGCGTCTGGCTGCCCACCCCCAGGCTATGCTCTCCTCTGTAGAATCCTCAGTACTTGCCCACGCACCTGGCACAGAGTACAAGTTCAGCCCAGGTTTAGTTTGGGCCCCTAGAAAAGGGCTCTTTGCAGCACATTACCTTGAATTAGGCAGTAAGGAGTGACATATGTCTCCTCAACACCAGGATTAGAACAAATCAGATACCAGGTTTTCGAGAAAAAAATGAATGCCCTGAGCACTCCTTTATTCCAAAAAGGAAAGGCAGATCCTCAGGTGCCCATGCCTGCTGTGCTAGGGACAGTTCCAGACCAGCCAGGACCATGTCCATATCTGGAATCCCCCAGGACCTTGTCCCACAGTTCCTCTTCCCCCGCCGCCTGCCGGCTTGGACATCTGGCCACAGGCACCGGCCCTGATTGCTTGCATCCCGTTTCAGAAAGAGCTGTGCTTCGACGAGGAGCTGGTGCTGCAGCAGCTGCGCTACACGGGCATGCTGGAGACGGTGCGGATCCGGAGGTCAGGCTACAGCGCCAAGTACACGTTCCAGGTAGGCTGACGGCGTGGCTGCCCACGATACAGCGGAGGGCCGAGGGCCAGCCACCTCTGCTTCCAGACGGATGCTGCTCTGGAACACGAGCCCATCCGGTTACTTTACGCCAGGGCTTCTCCTCCCGGCACCGCCGGATCGTTCCATCGTAGGAGGACAGCTTTCCTCAGAAAAGGTGTCTGGGCCCCAGCTAAGCCGTAAGGATGCAGAGGTGTGAGACCGAGCCAGGAGGAGGGATCTGCACAAGCAGACCCCTGTGTGGCCTGCCCTTTATTGAGCACCTTCTACCAGCTTTTATACCCAACTCTTTTATTCTGCCAGCCTACAGCAAGAGGGCCTGGTTCCTACTTTCCTGATACAGAAACTGAGGCCCAGGGAAAGGACAGCCTCAGAGATGGCTCTCTGGGCATTCTCAAAACACAAGGGGTCATTAGTAACCTCACGTTGGTGAAGATCAAATTGTAGAGCAGCTTCTGAGTCGTGGTTCCACTGACACATGGGACTGAGTCGTTCTCTATGGTAGAGCCATCCTGTGCACCGTGGGTGCTGGGCAGCCTCCCTGCCTCCACCCACTCGATACCAGTAGCACACTCACCCCTGCCCCCAAGTTTGACAACTCAAGATGTCTCTAGACATCACCAGTGTCCCCACGGGTCAGCATGGCCCAGGTTGAAAACCCCAGGTTCGTTACGTTAGCTGGCACCAGTTGTGAGGTGCTGGAGTGAGCCGTGGCCCCAGAGCCAGAAGTGGCAATACCTGGTCTCTGTTCAGACTCACCGCGTGGCTGTGGGGACGTGACTGCATCATGGCGTGCCTCTCTTTTCTTATCCACAGAATGAAAGTATGATTTTTCTAACCTTATAAATGGGAAAGGCAAAATTACAGAAAAGGGAGAAACTGCTAGTGTGTTTTACTAATGACTGGCTCTTGAAATTTAACATAATTGTTTTCCTAAAAAGCATGCACCTCCAGTTACGGTCCAGCCCTCTACTGAGCCGCAGACTGAGTCCTCCCTGCGGTGGCCCGTCTCCTGGGCACTCCCCCCAACAGTAGCAGCACCGAGCAGGCCCTCCATGGCCACGCACCAGCGGACTGAAAGACCAGTGCTCTGTGTCTGTGACAGACCTTCTTAAGTTTCAGACGATTTCAGAAACGCCACGATTTTAGCTTCAATACCATTTACGTCAAACTAAGCTTCGGCTTCGGGAACCGCTTGATGAGGGAACTGCCATCCCTGTTGGTGGCACTCACTCGGATTCTCCTTTCTCTGCCTAAATCACCCAGGATTTCATAGAGCAGTTCCAGGTGCTGCTGCCCAAGAACGCCCAGCCCTGCAGGGAGGTCATCTCTGCCCTGCTGGAGAAGATGAACGTCGACAAGAGGAGCTACCAGATCGGAAAGACCAAGGTCAGCGTCCCCCCCACCTTCCATCATACAGGGTCCTTCCACGACCCTGGGTCACACACTGGGAAATAGAGGCCTCTGCTGAGGCATGATGCCCGGGCATCCTGGAAGCCGAGGGAGCACCATGGGGCTGGGGCGCAAGCATCAGGCCTGTTTCCAGTTTCCTCACGTGGAGGCTACAGACCATCACAGCATTCCACGGGTGTTCAAGGGCCAGGCAGTAACCACTGTAGCATCTGGCAGGTTCCCTTCACTCGTCTTCCCTCCAGAAACGGTCTCCACCTCTGGATGTATGTTATTTGCTTCTTGTCCAACAAGTGCCAAGCTCACCTCCCTGTTGTGCAGAATCCCTCATGGCTCCCCAACACATGTGACCAATTCCAATTCTAGATAGTGACCCAGAAGGACTAGAAACAGGCATTCAGACCAGCACTTGTACATTTCATAGCAGCATTAGTCACAGTCGCCAAAAGGTAGAAACAATCCAAATATCCATGAACTGGTGGATGTGTGAACACAGTGTTCATCCACACAGCGGAATATTCCTCAGTCCTGATTCCTTGGAAACCTCATACTGAGTGAAAGAAGCCAGACACAAAAGGCCACATAGTTTGTGATTCTATTTAGACGAAATAGCTAAAAGAAGCAAATCCATAAAGACAGAAAGCAGATTAGCAGATGCCAGGGCCTGTGGGAGGAGGAATGGGGAGTGACTGCTCCCTGGGACAGGGTCTCCTTTTGGAGTGAGGACATGTTCCGGACCTGATAGAGGCGATGGTGCACAGCACTGTGAATGTTCTAAATGCACTGAATTCCATGTGACATGAATTGCATCTCCGTACATTTCAAAAAACACTCCCCGTGGTCAGGTCAGTCAGCACTTACTCTCGAGGTGGCTGTGCAAACCTCCTAGACTCGGGTTCTGACCGCTCCTATCCCCACCCCACCCCCATCCCCTACCCAGGTTTTCCTGAAGGAGACAGAGCGGCAGGCCCTGCAGGAAACGCTGCACCGGGAGGTCGTACGGAAGATCCTGCTCCTGCAGAGCTGGTTCCGGATGGTGCTGGAACGCCGGCACTTCCTACAGATGAGGCGGGCGGCCATTACCATCCAGGTATCACAGAGGCCAAAGGGCCCAGGTGTGGGGCTGGCCAGGCTGGCTCACACCTGGCCCCTGAACACCTGCCCTGCTCTCAGGCCTGCTGGCGGTCCTACCGCGTTCGACGGGCTCTGGAGCGGACACAGGCAGCCATATACCTCCAGGCCACATGGAGGGGCTACCGGCATCGGGCAGCTTACCGGCGCCAGAGACAGAGCATCATCCGCCTGCAGAGCCTCTGCCGGGGGCACCTGCAGCGCAAGAGGTGAGCAGAACAGGGCCCTCCCCCATAGAATGTTCCAGAAGCCAGAAAGTTCACTCACCCTAAAGCTGCCTGAGATACAGGTAGAGCTGTCAGAATATCATTCTGAACACAGGGAGGGTGGGGAGGGACTGGTGGGATCCAGCTATCTGGACACACAAATCCCAGAGAGACATTCTAGGGCTGGTGGGTGGTGCTGACGGCAAAGCCCCAAGTCACCATCCGCTGCATTTGGTCACCACCAGGGACATCTGCACCTGCCCACCCAGGCCCGTCAGTGGAGCACCTGGAATCAGGGGGTTCAGGCCACCCTGGGCTCCCCTCCTACCACACCGCACACATGCAGCTTGGGTGTCCACAGGCCGGGGCTCCAAAGGAATTCTGGGGTTTCTTAACAGGCCTCCCCACAGTGAAGGTACCCCTGAGCTAGCCAGGCAAACCTGGGGCAGGGACGGCCATGAGGACAGGGCCACTCCCCACCCCCCTTTCCTAGCTGAGGAGGTTCCGCCTTTCTGGAAGCCTCTCTGAGGGCCAGAGGCTGTGCCTGGCTGGCCAGCATGCAAGCAGCACGGGGGTCCCACCAAAGTGGAGGGACAAACCAGGTGGATTCTGGGGGCTGCGAGTATGGTAGTTCCTGAACCCACCCCCTTTATTCTCCTCGCATCAGCTTCCGCCAGATGGTCGCAGAGAAGCAGAAGGCGGAAGAGGAGAGGGAAGCCCAGCAAGCCTCAAGGGAAGAAACTGCCGAGGGTGGGCCCAGCCAAGAACCACCGGAGGACGGCGAGCATTCGCCGCTGGAGCCCGAGGTGTGGCTGAGGCACGGGCCCCCTGCGGAGAGCGTCCACCCTGAGGAGAGCCCCAGCCCAGAGAAGGTTCCCTTATCCCAGAAAACCCCCCCTGAAAGTCACGAGAAAGCGCCCAGCAGCCGGGAGAAGCGCGAGTCCAGGCGGCAGCGAGGACTGGAGCACGTGGAACTCCAGAACAAGCACATGCAGTCTTGTAAGGACGAGAGCGCCCTTAGGGAACCTTCCGGAACGGCCTCCCCCGAGCAGGAGGAGCGCCTCCCCCAAGACAGAAAGGAGAGCAGGGAGGATGAAGCCCTCGCAGACACAGGGGCGGAGGCCGAGAGCCCTGCTCCTGAAAATCAGCCCGGGGCGCCTCCTCCAGCCTTGCCAGCCTGCCATGTGCCCGGGGAAACCCCGCAGGCACCTCAGGACTGCATGGAACGGCCCACCAGCCTGGCTCTGGACAGCGGGGTCAGCGCACCGTCTCCCGTCACCACCCCCGAGAAGCCCCAGGACAAGAGCAAGCCGAGTGGTGGCCCAAGGGCTCAGGACAGGCCTTTGAGCCCCGGAAGCTCCACCCAGATTCAGCGGTACCGTGAACCAGTCTCCGAGCGGCTGGCCAGTGCCGTGGAGCTGTGGCGAGGCAAGAACTTGGCTACTGGCCCCAGCGCTGTGCTGAGCCAGTCCCTGGACCTTAGCGAGCGGCACCGGGTCACGGGGACCTCCCTCACAGCCACAGAGTAAGCCTCGCACCCTCCTATGTCCTATCACAGTGGGCAGGCAGGGCAGGGGACGCGGCCAAAGGTCTGGCAGCAGGACCAGCTGCACACGACAGTATCTGGGGCCCACTTGTTCTCTGGGTGGGGCCACCCTGTGCACTGTGGGGTGCAGGTGTCCCCAAAATACATGAGCAGCTCCATGTCCAAGAGCTGACACCAGGTGTGTGAGGCCCTGAGGAAGGAGGGAGAGGGGTCTGGCAAGGATGAGGCACCTGCTTGAGGCTGCCTGACAAAACCCAGAACCCTGGGTTTCCCATGGAAATAAGCTGTGTTTACTCAGAATGTGCCTGGCCTCCAGGGACGAGGCCCCTCCGGTCAGGGGCCCCACTCCCCACCCCACCTGGGCCTCAGTTTCCTCATCAGTGAATGGGGGTCACTGCACTTGCTCAGGAGCTGTGAGAGGAGCACCCCGCTCTCAGCATGCCCTGCCTGACCCTATACCTAAATATCGGTGACTCCAGGACCAGACCCTTGTCCCAGAGGCCCACTGGGCGGGAGGAAAGAAGAGTGAAGTGGAGGCGGGCTTCTGTTAGGGCCGCGCCTGGGGCTAGCTCGCTCTCCGGTGAGGCCATCTCATGCACTGCGGGGTACAGAGCAGCACCCCCAGTCTCTACCCACCAGATGCCAATAGAATTACCCTCCAGTTACAACAACGAAAAATACATCCAAACTCTTTCTTGCCTATAAAAGCCACATTTCTGTGATCTCGCAGGGAGAGGCGCCTTTCATTATCCACCAGTGATGTCTCCAAGCTCCTCCCGGCCCAGGCCAAGACTCAGGTAAAGCTTCAGGCTGCAGCTCTCTCCCCTCAGGGTCCAGGCTCACCTCAGCCCCAAAGGGCAGCTGGAGAGAGAAGGGGGCTCACCTGGTTGAGTGCTGACCCATGAACCAAGAGGTTGATGGTTCAATTCCCGGTTGGGGCACATGCCCGGGTTGCAGGCTCAACCCCCCATAGGGGGCGTGCAGGAGGCAGCCAATCAGTGATTCTCTCTCACCCTTGATGTTTCTCTCTATCCTTCTCCCTTCCTCTCTCTCTCTCTCAAAAAATCCATTAGAAAGAGAGAGAGCGAGAAGGGGAGTCAGTGGACAGAGCACACGGTGAGGCTGGGACCCCTTGCTTTCCTCCAGCAAGGCACCGCCTTTGCTTACCTGGCCCCGTTCTCTCCCAGCCTCTGTCGGAAAGCGTGGATGGCGAGCCCAGCACGAAGAAGGCGGCCGTCCAGAAGAAGAAGTCGGGCGATGCATCTACCTGCACAGACTCAGGGCTGTCCCCAGGCTCCCAGGCGGACTCTAAGTGAGTGTGGGGTTTGGGGGTGGCTCAGGCCTCCAGTTTTGGAGTGCTCTGGTCTCCTACACCAATGACAGTTACAAAACTGCGTCAGGCAGGTGCTTGCTCAGTGGCAGTTCTATAACAAGAGGCCCTCATGGAGCCCAGGTCCTGTCAGCATCAGGATGAAACGATTCCACTGATGCCTAGAGCCAATCTGTCACCTCCTCAGGGTCACAGATGGGTTCCATTGGGCTTTTTATGGAATCAGAACCAGCTGCCCCGTCCCTACCTCCAACACCTCCTGGGTCCTCGGATAGAAAATCTAGGCCAAGACTTCGTCCCCAGAAGCTCCTGCCCAAGAGCTACGGATGGTTCCATCCCAGGGCAGAGAAGGTGGGCTGTGGAGAGGGAGGGTGAAGAACAGGCTGGAGTGGGAGGCAGAGTCCCCACTGCAGAGACACCCCACCACCAAAGCAAAGAACCACCAGTAGAGTGGCTTCAGACAATGGACATTTTTCCCTCACCGTCCTGGAGGCCACAAGTCCAAAATCCAGGTGCCATGGGCACGCTTCCTGCCGAGGCGCTAAGGGAGCACACTTCCTGCCGAGGCGCTAAGGGAGCACGCTTCATGCAGGGCGCTAAGGGAGCACGCTTCCTGCCTCTTCCCGCTCTAGGGACTCCAGGTGCCCTTGGCTGTGGATGCATTCGTTCAATCTCTGCCTCTGTTGTCACATGACCTTCTCCTCTGTCATCTCTTTTTCTGTCTCATAAGGGTACTTGTCCCCACCTGGGTAACCCAGATGACCTCATCTTGAGATCTTTCACTTAGTGTGTTAGTCCATTCCGGTTGCTATAACAAAATACCACAGAATGAGCAGCTTAAACGGCAGGCATAATCCCATCCCGAGGGCTCCACCCTTAACAGTCCACTCACCTCCCAAAGGCCCCACCTCCTAATAACATCACACTGGGGATTAGGCTTCAGCATATGATTGGATTTTTTGCCAATAATCAAAACTTTATTGAAAAACGGACACCAAAATAGGAGATCACTGCTGTATACTCAAAATTAAATGTAGTTACTTTATCTTGGTAGATTAACTAGAATTACTGAACTGATAAGGTTTTCTGTGATGTAACAAAAATTCAGGAAGTTGTGTGGATCATTAGTGTTGTGTTCTTCTAAATGATCACCCACCTGCTGTGAGTCTAGCCTTTCCTCCTGTCAGCGGCACAACCCTGTTAACAACCTACACAAAGAGCCGCTGTCTGAGCTTGGCTGGAAAGGGGTGGCCTTGCCCTGGCCGGTGTGGGTCAGTGTTTATCTTATTTTATTTATTTATTTTTTGTATTTTTGTGTTTTTGTTTGTTTGTTTGTTTTTATTTTTCTTTGGGGTCAGTGTTTAGACTATTGGCCCGGGCACCGAGGGGTCACAGGTTCGATTCCTGGCCAAAGACACATACTTGGGTTGCAGGTTCGATCCCTGGCCCTGGTCAGGGCACATACGAGAGGCAGCCAATCAATATGTCTCTTTTACATTTCTCTCTCTCTCTCTTTCTTCCCCTCCACCACTCCCTCCCTTCCACTCTCTAAAAATGGAAAAAATATCCTTGGGTGAGGATTAACAACAACAAAATTGTGGTGATCTTGCAGCAACCTGGACATTTTACATACATAAAGTAAGAATTTGGATTTAAACTAGCAATTTTTTTAAGTTTTTCCTTTCCTCTTCCAAGGATGGATGTGGTAAGTCTCTAGCCAAAGGCATGTTGATCCTTTCACAAACCCAGCCCATCACGATCTCTGAAGTGCCACCCTGGCGACCAGCACACAATCAGGCAGGTGGCATCAACTTCAGCGTATGAATTTGGGGAGACACTCACAGACAGTCTATTACACGTGATCACATCTGCAAAAACCCTTCTCCAAATACGATCGTGCTCATAGCCTCTGAGGGTCAGCACTTAGACACAGCTTTTCACCTCCCCATGTACACAGTAGCCACAGCGCACGACTTTGTGTTTATTTTTTGTCATTTTTTTCCTCTAACCTTGTACCATAAAAACATGAGGAAGACGGGGTGGTTTTATTTATTTTTTCGTATGAATATGGGGTCAGCATCTGATTGGCATCTTGCTTTTTCACCTCACTCCACCGTCAGTTCACGAAAATTGACCTTATTTTTTTTTTTTTTATTGATTTCAGAGAAGAAAGGAGAGGGAGAGAGAGATAGAAACATCAATGATGAGAGAGAATCATTGATCGGCTGCCTCCTGCATGCCCCCTACTGGAGATTGAGCCCACAACCCAGGCATGTGCCCTTGACTGGAATCGAACCTCAGACCCTTCAGTCCGCAGGCCGACACTCTATCCACTGAGCCAATCCAGCTAGGGCGACCTTATTTTTAGAAGCACCCGATTCCATCAATAACAGAGAAGGGGTATTTTTCTTTATGGTAAGCTGGCCCTTTCCTTGGCCTTATATCTTTTTTTGTTTCCTGCGGCTTAAACAGAAACCCTGACTTTCTCCTTCAGGTCCACATTTAAGAGACTTTTCCTGCATAAGAACAAGGATAAAAAGTACAGCCTGGAGGGCACGGAGGAGGCAGAGAGCTCAGTCCCCGGGCACATCGTGCTGGAAGCCGTCACCATGAAGAAGAATCTAGAAGGTCGGTCACCCGAAGCCTCGGGGATGGACGGCAGAGCCCGGGGGCCCTGGGGACATCCATCCCCAGTGAGGCCTTGGGCACACGCCTCGGGGCTGGTTCCTCCCTTGGAGGCACTTTCTGGTTGTGGATCCGTTTACAGCAATAGGGGTCCTGGCTCCCTTTGTGACCAGGCCCGAGAGGCTGACCATCGTCCCCCCAGAACCCACCCTCACCAGCCACTCCTTCTCCCCACAGCCCCATCGGGCCACCAGCACCGCCACGCCACGGGCGAGAAGCACACCAAGGAGACAGGAGGCAAAGGGAAGAAAAACCGAAACCTCAAGATTGGCAGGATCACGGTGTCAGAGAAGTGGCGGGAGTCGGTGTTCCGCCAGATCACCAATGCCAACGAGCTCAAGTACCTGGATGAGTTCCTGCTCAACAAGGTCGGCCAGCGAGGGTTCAGGGGGCACAAGACATGCACAGGGTGGGGTATGTGCGCAGGCTCAGATCCGGGCCACCCAGGCTGTCACCACCCGGCAAAGTGTTCAGGGGCACCGTTCTAGCACAGGAAGTGACGTTTCCTGTAAACCTGGCCTGGGCTCACACAAGACCACTTGTAACTTATATTCACCTTGGTCAGCCCAGGTACAGGTGTTCCTCAGCATCTGAGGGGATTGGTTCCAGGACCCCCGTAGATAGCAAAATCCGTGGATGTTCAAGTCCCTTACACTTTTATGTAGGCTACAGCAGGGTGTGCCGACACGTCACCTCACTCATGGATTCCGAGTCGTGCTCAGCACGTGGCAAATTCAAGTTTTGCTTTTTGAACTTTCCAGGGTGTTGTGTTTTGTTTTTGTTTTCTGAATCGGTTAAATCTACAGATGTGGAAGCCATGGCTATGGAGGGCCAACTTTATTTAAATTTCTCTGCAAAATGTCTGTGAGGTCTTATTAGGGGCTGGACACAATGTGCAGAACTGTGTTACAAGCCAAAGCATCTGAGCCCTGGCCCGTTTGGCTCAGTGGGTAGAGCGTCGGCCTGTAGACTGAAGAGTCCAGGGTCCAATTCCTGGTCAGGGCACATATCTGAGTTACAGACTGGATCCCCAGTGTGGGGCATGCAGGAGGCAGCCGATCCATGATCCTCTCTCATCATTGATGCATCTGTCTCTCTTCCTCTCCCTTCCTCTCTGAAATCAATAAAAATATATATATTTTTTTTTAAAAGCATCTGGTTCAGGGATGAACCTGTCCCAGGGGCCATGGCTAGGGGTTGTAACCTGTGCTGGAATTGTCTCACGTGCACACGCTCAGGCATTGTCTCATATCCTGCGGTTCCTGCCCAGGATGTTTGAAACCTGCAGTTAGAAGACACTTAGACGCTTCATCTGTTGTATCGCAGTGACCTCTGAGGGCAGTTGCCCCTCTTGCTCACACACACAAGGACACAGAAACACCAAGATCCGGAATAACCTACGCAGGACACACCTATGTCCCACTGGACTGTCTCTCAGTCCATCATCCTCACTGTGACTCAGCCATAGCCCAGCCGTGGCCATGAACTTATTTTGTTTAGAATAAGCTTTTACAAAATGCATTGGGTCTCGTGGCTGATACTGATTGGACGCTTACTTGTGCCGCTGAGGTGACATGGCCTCGTGGTGCTCACGGCTCCGGCTGTGGAAAAGCCCACAGCAGACAGGACAGGATCGGGAGCTTCTCAGAGGCACCGCAAGCTGGCAGGGACCCTGCAGAGGGTGGATGCATCAGGAAATAATCAGGCTGCCAAAACCGGTTTGGCTCAGTGGATAGAGCGTCGGCCTGCGGACTGAAAGGTCCCGGGTTCGATTCCGGTCAAGGGCATGTACCTGGGTTGCGGGCACATCCCCCATGGGAGATGTGCAGGAGGCAGCTGGTCGATGTTTCTCTCCCATCGATGTTTCTAACTATCTATCTCTCTCCCTTCCTCTCTGTAAAAAATCAATAAAATATATTTAAAAAAAAAAAATAATCAGGCTATTGAGCAGCCCTGGTCCTGGGGCCTGTCCAGGGTCAAGTGCTTGTGTGGCAGTTCTGCCTTAGGGGACTTTGCAACGTCTGCACATGTCTTTAGTCCTCACAGCTGAGGGTGCTACTGGCATTTGGTGTGTAGAGACCAGGAGTCCTGCTTTTCTCCGCCCCTGCCCCCTCCCGCCCCACAATCCCCAGCGAGTGATCCAGCCCCAAATGTCAACAGTTTGAACCTGGGCTAAATGGACCGGAGAGACCAGAGTTGGCCAGAGAGCCCTAATTTTCTCCTGTGAGCCCAGGGGAACCAGGGAAGGGGTTGGGATGGGCAGAGTGGTGACCACTCAGATGCCCAACCTGAGGAGGCACAGGGTCAGTGGGTCTCTCCTTTCCTCCCCCTCCACAGATAAATGACCTGCGTTCCCAGAAGACACCCATCGAGAGCTTGTTCATCGAGGCCACAGAGAAGTTCAGGAGCAACCTCAAGACCATGTACTCAGTCCCTGTATGTGTGACCCCAGCCCCAGGGGGGCCCTGGCAATCACCCAGCCTTCCCCAGGACGCACCTTGCCCCCACCCCCACCCCCATCAGTCTGTCCAGGGGAGTCACACCTTCCATCCTTGCAGAACGGGAAGATCCACGTCGGCTATAAGGACCTGATGGAGAACTACCAGATTGTTGTGAGCAACCTGGCGGCCGAGCGCGGCGAGAAGGACCCCAACCTGGTCCTCAACCTCTTCCAGTCCCTGCTAGATGAGTTCACCCGTGGGCATAGCAAGAATGATTTCGAGCTGCCCAAGGTTGGTGGAGCCACTCTGAGTATAAGCAGGGTCCCAGCATGGTGTGGGGGGGCATCTGGGGAAAGGGTTACCCCAGGGGCCCACACAGACCTGCCTTGTGCTCCCTCACAGCAAAGCAAAGCTCAGAAGAAGAAGCGGAAGCAGGAACGAGCTGTAAGTATGAGTGTGCACACTCGTGTGTGTGTGTGTGTGTGTGTGTGTGTGCAGGTGAGCGTGTGTTTTCCCGCCCCGTCCTAAAGAAACCAGCTGTGAGTGAGTAGCCCCTGGCCCTGAGATGCTGCTCAGCACCCTCCTCGGTCCCCAGGTCCAGCAGCACAATGGGCACGTGTTCGCCAGCTACCAGGTGAGCATCCCGCAGTCGTGCGAGCAGTGCCTCTCCTACATCTGGCTCATGGACAAGGCCCTGATCTGCAGCGGTGAGTGTCCCAGAACTCCAGCTCTCCCCCCGTACTGTACCCCTGACCCCTCCACCACGCCCCCAACCCTCCACCAAACCCCTGATTACCCATTATAACCCATGGTAACCCCTGACCCTCCACCAAATCTCCAGACTGCCCCTGTACCTCCTGACCCCCTCGGTACCCTCTCACCCCTCACAGTGCCCCCAACTCTGCCACCATGTTCCCAACCCCTTGCTGAGCACCAGGGCCTTCCCCACAGCCGCATCTCACCCACTCCACCCCGCGCCAGAGCAGGTCCCCCTGTGTCCCACCTCTGGGCCTTTGTGCACACACCTGAGCTGCCGGCCCCTCCCACATGTTCCAGGGGAAGCCAGTCAGTCCCCACCAGCAGACCCTCGGTCAGGTGGACAGGAGCAACCCAGCACTTGCATTTTCCTGGGATCAGCCAGGCCTGGCTTTCTTTTCCACACAGGGTCTCCTCCTCTCCCTCTGGGCCATGTGTGAGCAGTTCTCCCTCCCATACCTGCCATAAATACCTCAGCAGTTGTCACTGTGCTGAGATGAGGATGCGCCCCGGTGCCACCTATTGTTTATTGTAGCTGATTTTTTCTTTCCATGCATGATATTCCCCTAGTCTGGTGTTTGGTGTGGTTGGGAGAAACAAAACCAACATCACTCATACCACTATCACAGGCCAAATCCTAGGGGCTACCCCCTGGCAGGACTGAGGCGTAGGCCCCTGAGCCCTTGCTCCTGTCGCACTGACCAGGCTGGCTCTGAGGACCACCAGCTACGAACATCTGCCAACACAGCCCCCCGGTCTGGGAACCAGGGCAGAGATTTGTGTGGTGCAAGTTTAGAATTCAGTTGGCGGGTCCCTGTCCCCTTGGCCATTGGGACGGGCAGCCACGGGAACCTGGGGTCCCTAATGCTCCGTCTGTGACCACCCTCCCCCGCCCTGCCCCACCATGACCTCCTAGTGTGCAAGATGACCTGCCACAAGAAGTGCATGCACAAGATTCAGACCTACTGCTCCTATCCATGTGGGAGGAAGGTGAGCCCATCTCGGCCGGGAGCTGTGCAAAACAACAGTAGGTCAGGCCCAGGTGACCCCAACCTGGCACATCCGGTTCTGCCTGAGCCCCTAAGGCAGGGGCCAGGCTTGTGTGGCATCTCAGACCTGGCCCTGCTTTTCCCTTCCCTGGGTGGTGGAGGGAATCCCCCTCACTGTGCCCACAAGGAAGGCGGGGTCCTGAGCACTGGGCGGAGGCAGGAGCTGGGGCTGACGGCTCTGAGAGGACCGTGGGTGCTCCTCATAGGGAGTCCCTGCCCCGTGGCCCTTGATCTGACCTCTGCAGCCTGCAACGGGGAATGAGGGCCAGAGGGGTGGAGCCACAGAGGAGGCTGAGGGCAGCCAGGGAGGCAGCTAACCCAGGCTTCACCCCCGACCCCGGGATTGCAGAGCGAGCCGGGGACCGAGCCGGGCCACTTCGGCGTGTGCGTGGACAGCTTAACCAGTGACAAGGCTTCGGTGCCCATCGTACTGGAGAAGCTTCTGGAACACGTGGAGATGCACGGCCTATACACCGAGGGCCTCTACCGCAAGTCAGGCGCTGCCAACCGCACGCGGGAGCTCCGGCAAGCGCTGCAGACAGGTGGGTGATACGGCAGGTGGGACCTGCGCACAGGCAGGGCTCCTGCCTGCACTGTGCTCACCGGCCCTGCCCACCCTTCCCTCAGACCCCTCGACAGTCAAGCTGGATAACTTCCCCATCCACGCCATCACCGGGGTGCTCAAGCAGTGGCTGAGGGAGCTGCCCGAACCCCTCATGACCTTCGCCCAGTATGGCGACTTCCTCCGAGCTGTGGGTGAGTCCTGTGATGGTGGAAGGGCAGGCAGGTGGTTGATATCGGGGTCGTAGGCATGAGCACCCTGTGGCCAGCCAGGGAGGCGGGACCACCCAGTCACAGCTAAGAAACCAAGGCCTGGGGTGGGACCCAGACCGTCTGTGGCCCTGCATTCTTGCCCCACACGGTGGAGGCTCTCCTGTCCCCACGGTGTGTGGAGGTGGGGCCTGCAGGGAGCTGATACCTTGGCCTTCCTAGAGCTGCCAGAGAAGCAGGAACAACTGGCCGCCATCTATGCCGTCCTGGAGCACCTGCCGGAAGCCAATCACAACTCCTTGGAGCGACTCATCTTCCACCTGGTCAAGCAAGTGCCCGCTGCCACTCTCTGTGGGATGGGGGGTCCCTGCAGGAGGCCCCACTGCCCACTCCCGGCGAGTGTTCTCTGCTGGTTCTGCACCAGGACGTGGGGCCATGTTGAGGGTCTGGGGGGATCCCCCGGCCACCCCTCCCTAACTGCCGCTCGCTGCGCAGGGTGGCCCTGCTCGAGGACGTGAACCGCATGTCGCCCAGTGCACTGGCCATCATCTTTGCACCCTGCCTCCTGCGCTGCCCTGACAACTCAGACCCGCTGACCAGCATGAAGGACGTCCTTAAGATCACCACGTGAGTGCCGGGCCAGCCCTCCCCCACACACACTCTGGGTGGCCATGCCAGGGACCCTTCCGAGTTCTTTTGAGGCTGAAGACTATGAAGGAGGGGAAGACCTCACCCCTCATCCCAGGGTGAGGGACAGACATGCAGCCAATGTACTCCCCTCCGGCAGCAGAGAGCTGGTAGCAAACAGAAGCGCTGGTCTCCAGGTTTCTCCTTTCCCCTGAGCCTTCTGCAAAATTCTCCAGAAATTTCTCAAAAGGCCCTGGCTGGCTTGGTTCAGTGGATAGAGTGTCGGCCTGAGGACTGAAGGGTCCCGGGTTCAATTCCAGTCAAGGGCACAGGCCCGGGTTTCGGGCTTGATCCCCAGTAGGGGGTGTGCAGGAGGCAGCCGATCAATAATTCTCTCTCATCATTGATGTTTCTCTCTCTCTTCCTCTCCCTTCCTCTCTGAAATCAATAAAAATATATTTTTTAAAAATTTTTTTTAAATGTTCCTCAGAAGATCGTCAGACATCAGTCACTAAGGGGACATAGTGTAGGTGACTTGAGAAAACAAGAACCTGTCGCTGTAGGTGGTTTCATGGGGCAAACACACCAAGAAGGCCTAACAGTGCAGCCCAAGGCCACACTTGTCACAACGACTAAAAGGTGACAGGCAGGCAGTGGGAACAGAGGGGCCTGGCTGGCCCGACAGGTTTGCTTCCAGCCTCTTCCAGCACCGTCTGTGCTCCTTTCTTCCTTTGTGCTCTGGTGACGGGAAAATGAGTGTGACTGGTCGTCCATCCAGGCCTAGTGCCCTCCGTGCTGAATACTCCAGGTGGAGTCCCTCAGTACTGACCGCTCCAGGCTGGCCCTGACCACTGAGCAGATGAACTGCTGGTTACAGTGCATGTTCTGGAGCCCTGAGGGCCAGCTGCCTGCAGGCCTTAGGACAAGTTGCCCAGCCTCCCTGCACTTCATACTAGTACTTCTCTGTGAAATGCGATAATCCCCACCCTGCAGCGTGACTGAGGAGTCGGTTCACTCCGACCCTCTGTGCGTACTTCTTCCTTCCGACAAGGAGGCGTGTTGAGGTGGAAACTCGGGCTCAGAGAGGTGGAGTGAGTCGTCCAGGGTCACCCAGCCAGTCAGCTGGGGTCAAGATGGCAGCTGCAGCCATATCCCTGGCCCTGCCTGGTCTCCGGATGGGTCTCTGCCTTGGCCATGGTGCCATCTCCAGCCAACACCTCCCTGGATACCAGGTCCCCCGGCCAGCCATCCCTGGCACCGTATCTGAGTCACCCTCTCCATGGGCCTTCGTCACAGGTGCGTAGAGATGCTGATCAAAGAACAGATGAGGAAGTACAAGGTGAAGATGGATGAGATCAGCCAGCTGGAGGCCGCCGAGAGCATTGCCTTCCGCAGGCTCTCGCTCCTGCGACAGAACACTGTGAGCACTTTGTGTGGTGGGGTCCTCCGTGGGGATGTGGTTGGAATGTGGCCTGGGTGGGAGTGGCCCTGTGAGCAGGGCTTGGGTGTCAGGGCGGGGTCTCACTTCCCTTACCACCAACACCCCTGCCACAGGCAGCTTGGTCCAGGGCCGATTCCTACCTCAACCAAATGACTACTGCCCTGTCCTCTTTGCCGACTGCCCCTCTCAGGGCAGTGGGAGACCGTCACCCACTTGGTGGTGTTACATCCTCCTGCCCTGGTCCTTGCTGACTTGGGCCCCGCCCATAGGGGACTGATCCCACAGAAGTGGCCCCAGAGTGGGGGGTGGGAGGGATTTAAAAGGGCAGGTCCCGAGCTTCCATGGGAGGACATGCCCTTGTCCCCGTGGACCATAACAGAACTGGTGTCTTCGTCGTGGTCCCATGTGGTCACCCTCTGTTCATCTCTCCCCCCAGCCATGGCCTCTCAAATTGGGGTTTTCGTCTCCCTATGAGGGGGTCCTGGTATGTACACAATTGGTGGGCCCACCCTGCATGTCTTCAGTGTAGTGCATGCTGGGGTTCCCCTCTGCCCCCAGGGTCCTCGTAGGGTAGGCCCAGCATGGCCTAACCTCTGGAACTGCATGCTGGGGGAGGCCTGTTGCCTGTTGACCACCTGTGTTGAGGACAACTAACCAGCTGTGCCAGGGCCCCTTGGTTAGAGTGGTTCCTGGAGAAGCCTCACTAAGCCCAGCCAGCCAGCCACAGCAGAACTAACCACCCCTCGAGCTGTGCACGCCACCCTCTCTCCACCCACAAGCACTGACCCCACCCGCCTGGAGGGGCCGCCAAACCTGCTGCTTCTCTGTTGCAGAACAAGAGCCCCACAGCCCGGGGAAGCAGCAGCGGCCCAGAGGAGCTCGGGGTGCTGCCAGAGGAGGAGGCAGCCGGCCACGATGAGGACGAGGACCGGGAGAAGGAGATCCTCATCGAGCGGATCCAGTCCATCAAGGAGGAGAAGCAAGTGTCCCTCCATCCCCTTCCCGCCCTCGTCTGCACCATCCAGCCTCTCCACCAGTCCCTCCACTATGCACTCTGGAGCCAATGGCCCAGGCTCAGTCCTGCCGCCTAGGACCCACCTCATGGAGTAAAACACAGCCTGGAGCTCTGTTTAAATTCCTTCTTTACCACAGGGAACCATGGTGCCCACTGGGAGAGAAAGGGCAACAGGGATGATGTTCAGACTTGGTCTTGAAGGTGGCCTTAGCTGGGGTGACTGATTAATTTGTGTCCAGTTGAGATGTGAGTGTGAAATTGTGCCAGGAGAACAGATGTGACCCAGGGCAGCTGGCCACCCTCGTCTTACAGAGTAGGGCGCTCCAGGCAGAGGGAACAACACGTGCAAAGTCCTAAGGCAGGAGCTCCTCGCTTGCTCAGTCCTGGGCCAGGTGCCCGGCTTCCCTCAACAGCCCGACACCTTCTTCCTGTGAGCTTTGCGGGGCCGGGGCCTTTGGGGCCGGGTATGCTTTGGGGGTGGGGCGTTCTGGAGGCAGGGAGTCCTGTCCAGGACCAGGATGTCCTGCTCTGTCCATACTGTCCTGGTACTTTCCATGGGGTGGTCTGTCACTATGGGAACAGCCTGGGACCTGGGACCCCTCTCGTTCCCAGGGAGGATATCACCTACCGGCTGCCAGAGCTGGACCCTCGGGGCTCTGACGAGGAGAACCTGGACTCGGAGACTTCGGCCAGCACCGAGAGTCTATTGGAAGAGCGGGCCGGGCGGGGGACCTCGGAAGGTCAGTATTAAGGTAGCGTCTGCTTTTTTCCTCCCATGTCCACCCCTGGCAGGCCCCCGGGCAAGGGTCTGTCTGCCAGCCTGAAGCTGCAGTAACCCTGCCATCTGTCTCTCAAAAGGACCCCCCGCACCTGCTCTCCCCTGCCCCAGTGCACCTGCCCCGAGCCCCCTCCCCGAGGTGGCCGCCTCTCCAAGACGAAGGCCGTCGTCCTTCATGACGGTCAGAGTGAAGACTCCCCGGCGGACCCCCATCATGCCCACAGCCAACATCAAGCTCCCCCCTGGCCTGCCCTCCTACCTCCCTGGTCAGACACCAGGTGCCCAGGAGGCTGCCATGCTAGTGAGGCGCCGAGAGACACCTGCCCGACGCCCGGACCAGATACACTCTGTGTATATCACACCGGGCGCACACCTGCCTGTGCAGGGCACTCAGGAGCCCCTGGACAAGGATGACCAGCCACCTGGGGCCAAACGCAGGTACTCAGACCCCCCGACCTACTGCCTGCCCCCCACCTCAGGCCAGGCCAATGGCTGAAGGCCCGCAGTACCAGAGTCAGAACATCTGAGGACAGCCGTGTGCCGGAGCGCCAGCATTCGGCTCTCCGAGAAGGATCTGGAATGAAAAGCTCCAAGAGCAATGTGCGGTGGGCACTGGCTCCAACTGCAGAGTCCAGCAGGGAGAGGCCGGCCGGGGCTGAGCCCCGGTTTCACACAGATGTGCCGCCGAGAGCCCCAAATCCTGGCAGGCAGCCTGGCCTCTCCCACCCGTTTTGTACGTTTTGTACGGTTTTACAGTTAACTGTTACCTTGTGCGTGGTTTACATAACTTTAAACTGTAACAGCCTTAACAGAAGACCAAACTGTTTTTTATATGTGTATGTACAAACTTTGTATTAACGCCCTGCCTCGCCTTTATAACCTGGACACGGACTTCAGAGCAAAACCCACATGGCCGCCTCACCTCGAAGGCTCAGGCCCACAGTGAGGACGGCTTGGACCAGGGGTTTGGACAATTGGGGCACCTGACTGTCCCAGTCTGTCTGGGTCTCATCCTCAGGCCTGGCCAGCAGTCATCAGCCCCCGTGCATTCAAAGAAGCAATGGAGCTTTCCATGGTGATCCAGGCTGTTGGCTGGAGTGAGGACATGAGGTGGGGGGCAGCCTTCACCTGGGGTACCACAGACCTCACATCCAGGGTGACTCAAATGTGGTCATCGCTCTGTCCACTGTTCCCTGAGTGGAGGAGGCCACCCTTGGCACTGCCTGCCCCATGTGGCAGAACAGGAACTCAGGACTGCTCAAGGGCGAGGAGGGCGAGGCCTGAGTTTGCACATCCCTGGGAACAGCCTGGGGACCTCCAGAGCGGGGCTCCTGTCTCTCAGGCTCCTCTCACTCCCTGGACACCTGGACAGATGGCCCTGGGTCTGGGACTAGAGGTGTCCTACAAACCATGTGAAATAAAGAAAAGGTGTCTGAGGTGTTTGATGTGATACCTGCTCTGGGTGGGAGGAGCATGGGCAGCAGGGTTGTGGTCTCCTCTGGAAGGACCTGCCTTGCTCCTGCAGCGAACACTGCTGTCACTGCTGTTGGAATTGCACACGTATCCATCCCTGGGGGGGTTGGGCCTGCTGGAGGCTCATGCATATTGATCCAGAAACCAGAGGGAGCAGGGAGTACCTGGAGCTACATTCAGTGAAAAGAGCCTGCTGTCCTGGGAGCCGCCTCTTTGTCACCCTCTTGCAGCCTAACCCCAGCCAGAGCCATCCACCCTGAGGGCCTCACAGAGCCAGGAACAACGTCCCCACATACAGGCTCCCAAGCTGCAAACGGGGGCAGTTGTGGGAGCTGGCTGGCAGGTGGGAGCAGTGAAGACTGCACATGTTAGTTAGGGAATTGTCCAAAGTCACACGCTGGGATGGAGCATGGCTGGGATTCAAAACTTACTGCCTCTGGAGCAGCTGTCGCCAGTGGTCCGCGGACCACTGCTCTAGAGTGTCCCTTTATCCGTCCTGGGCTTGGTTTCATCCGTTGTATCCTTTGAAGACACCAGGCCTACTGGTGTGATGGGAACACAGGTGACCTGGGGCTGGGAAGATAAAACGTTTGCACTCCAGAGTTGTCTCTGTGCAGCCTCCATCTTCATTCACTCTGTCTGCTCAGGATGAGCCTTGGCTCCCTGGGGGGCCGGGGGGCTAGGACTGGGTTCTTTCCATGGGGGTCTGAGCCTTAGGGGTGACCCAGCCCCATCTCACTCCAAGGGCTAACCTGTGTCCCCCTTGAAGCGACACCGTCCCGCTGCCCACTTCCCAAGAAAGGGCTGGAGGGTTGAATCAGAGTCGGGGTTGGGAACCAGGTGCTCGTAACCACGTAAGTTCGGATGGGAACCCAACCCATGGATTCCGAAAGAACCCAACCCCTTCCCGAAAGAACTAGGGGGAAGGCTGCTGGGGTGTGGGAAGAACCCAGCCAGGAGTGAGTGTGGTGAGGAATTTTGAAGTGGGGGCGGGGGGAGTGAGCAGAGACTGAAGGGGGGGCGGGGGGAGTGATCAGGTTGCACGTGCGCCTGACACCGAAGGACCTACGCGGTCCTCAACCTTTCGTTAAGGGTTGAGATGGCCACGACGAAAGCTGGCGGTCCGGCCCTGACTAAATATGGACCCGGTGGCCTCTCCAGGAAACAAGACGTTACTCCCGCTCTAAAGCTGGGACTGCGAGAGAGAGAGAGAGAGAGAGAGAGAGGGCACGCCCACCCGGAAGGAGGTCAAATGAAGGCACTTCCGCCCTCAAGAGGGCGCGGGCGGAAGGGGCGGGTGCTGCCGGCGGAAGGGGCGGTACCGCCGGTCGGTGATGGCTGCGTCCAGGCTGGAGCTGAACCTGGTGCGGCTGCTGTGCCGCTGCGAGGCGATGGCAGCAGAGAAGCGGGACCCGGAAGAATGGCGTCTAGAGAAGGTGGGGGCCCTGCATTGCCGCTTAGAGCTCGACTCCCTTAGGGAGGTGCCCGGGGCTACAGCCGGACCCCGCCCCCCACCAGCCGCCCTGGCCACGCCCCTTCGGTGGGCGCCGCCACGTCCACCCGCTTCGTTCACCCTCGTCCCTGGGGCTCAGCTGGTCCCCGCCTCCTCGACATGGGCCCCTTTCGTTTTCCAGCCCCTAACGCCTCCTTGGCTCTGCCCGCTTCGAGCAAGATGGGGAGGAAGGGGGGTGCAGGCTGACACCCACTTGTTCTCCCCAGTACGTGGGAGCCCTCGAGGACATGCTGCAGGCCCTGAAAGCCCAGACGAGGTGAGTGCAGGCGGCCAGAAGGTTCATATGAGAGGGTAGAGGCCGCGGGGGGCGGGAGGCAGGTGCTGTAGGGGGCCCCGAGGCTCCAGTCCTTGCTGGGACCTTTCTCTGAACTGGGGACAGCGGACAGGTTTTCTTTTTCTGCATCTCGCCATCCAGCAAACCGGTCTGTGAAGTGATCAATGAATATTCCCGCAAGGTGGACTTTCTGAAGGGGATGCTGCAGGCGGAGAAGCTGGTGAGCACAGGCACCTCTTCCACGGCCTTCTCAGCCCTCAGCAAGCTCTCTGAGTCCCCAGGACCTGTTCCTGTTGTGACGCCTCCTCCCTCTCCTGTAGACGTCCTCCTCCGAGAAGGCACTAGCCAACCAGTTCCTGGCCCCCGGCCGAGTGCCCACCACGGCCAGGGAGCGGGTGCCCGCCACCAAGACGGTCCATCTGCAGTCACGGGCACGGTACACCAGCGAGATGCGGAGTGAGCTGCTGGGCATGGTAGGGCACCCTCCCTGGTCCTTGGGAACCCTTCCGTCAGATACAGGGACCCTAGGGGCCTCTGCCCTGGGCCATGAAACAAGGCATCCCACCAGAGGGGCATTCTGGTCAGGGTTTTGCTAGGGGAAAAGGAATTTGTTTGGTACGTGGCAAAAGGTGCCCATGTCTGGTTAAGTGCAAGATTTGGCTCCTGGCTTGCCACCTGCCACAGATAGACAAGATTTTTCCATCTGTAAAATAGGATGACAGATCCCTTTCTGAGAACTTTCCATAGATCAGCTAAATCATTCAAAATATGAGCTGCTGTCATTATTAATAGTTGAGGAAACTGAGGGTCAGAGGTTGTGGGACTTGCCCGGGGCCCTGACTAAGGATACAGAGGTTCTGAGAGCAGAAAGGACAGGTTTGGGGGCCTGACAAGGTAGATGACCTCCTGCCTGTCCCTTTTTCCCACAGGACTCTGCTGGGAGGTGAGTGGGCCTGGAGCAGAACAGGACTCACGTCCCAACTGCCTGGGACGTAACATGTGAGCTTGCTGCTCCCCATCCCTTGTGCCTCATCTGGGCTCCCACAGGGGCCTCCACAGCCCAGGGAATGTCCCTGGGGGCATTACCACGTCATGTCTGGAGAGGGCAGCTGGGACAGAGGAAGTGGTCCCCAGAGGAAACCAGAGGGAGGGGACCTGGGGCAGGGGAAGCCCAGATGGGGGGGAGTGATCAGGGAGCCTGCTGGGCAGCAGGACAAGTTGGGGAAAGGGCCTGTGGTGGTAGCAGACCCATCTCCAGGTAATGGGTCAAGAAACCAGGTGCAGAGGAGCCAATCCTCTCCTGCTTGTCTGCTTGGGCTGTTCCTCTTCCAGATCCCAAGCTGGATGTGAGGAAGAGAACGTGAGTGTCCTCAGCCCTTGGGCAGCACGGGGGGGGGGGGGGGGGGAACGGGGGGGCTGGACAAATCTTGGACCACTGAGGAGCCACCACAAGCGTCTAAATCACCCATCAGACGCCACTTCTGGGAATGCTTTACCCAGAAGCCAAAGCAAAGAAGGGGAAACAGTCCCAAGTGGGGCAGTGGCTGCAGCCATAACCTCTGGGTTCCCTGGGAACATGTTTGTCTCTTCCCCCACCTCCCACCCCCATCTCATGTCCACCTGTCCACCCGTGTGTGAGGTCAGTGGGGTGGCAGGTCCCAGGCCCAGGGATGAGAAGCAGTCGGCAGCCGAGCTAGACCTCGTCCTGCAGCAGCACCAGAACCTCCAGGAGAAGCTGGCAGAAGAAATGCTAGGCCTGGCCCGGAGCCTTAAGACCAACACACTGGCCGCCCAGAGTGTCATCAAGAAGGACAACCAGGTGTGAGGACTGTGGGAACTGCGGCTTCTGCCCTGGGACATCAGAGAAGGTTTCCCAGTAGAGGGGCATTGTGGCTGGGACTTGGCTGGATAAATGCAAATTTGGTAGCAGACAAGATTCCCAGCTGAGGAACCAGCGCCCACCAGGGCCAAGAGGTGCTGGCTTGCCCCAGGGCAGTAGGGAGAATCCACACTCCACCCCAGTCCTCTTAATACTCTCACCCGTAGACCCTGTCGCACTCACTCAAGATGGCCGACCAGAACCTGGAGAAGCTGAAGACAGAATCAGAACGGCTGGAGCAGCACACACAGAAATCCGTCAACTGGCTGCTTTGGGCGATGCTTATCATTGTCTGCTTCATTTTCATCAGCATGATCCTCTTCATCCGAATCATGCCCAAACTCAAATAAAGACCCGCCTGGCCCAAGCTGGTTAGGCTCAGTGGATAGAGCATCGGCCTGCAGACTGAAGGGTCCCGGGTTTGATTCCGGTCAAGGGCACATGCCGGGGTTGCAGGCTCAATCCCCAGTAGGGGGCGTGCAGGAGGCAGGCAGCTGATCAATGATTCTCTCATCATTGATGTTTCTCTCTCTCCCTCTCCCTTCCTCTCTGAAATCAATAAATATATATATATTTAAAGGAGACTCGTGCCTGAGCCCCAGGAGTGGTTCGGTATTAGGGAGCCTGTCAATAGCCACATGAATGCATCAGGAAACAACCAGAGTAAACAGTGAAATGGTGCTTTGCACTGTTGCTGAACAGTATACAAAAGAGTATACAAAATGAGGAGAGAGATTTTTTCCCCCCTCATTTAATTGCAAAGCCTCAAGGCAAAGGCAGCATTGAGTTTAATGGGCAAATAATGAAAGTTGTGCCATCAAAGTGAAGAGGTGGTGATGCCCACGGCCCATCCACCTCCCCCAATGATTTAACATTGTCAGGAGGTGTTCAATGCAACTAGACAAGAAAATACACGAGACTGGAAAATTAGAAAAGAGGCAAAATATTTACAGATGATATGACTATATGAGAGACAAAGTCTATTTTTTATTTTTACTTATTTAATTCTTATTGAATTAATTGGAGTGACATTGGTTAATAAAATTATATAGGTTTCAGGGGTACAATTCTATAATACATCATCTGTATACTGTATTGTGTTCACCACCCCAAGTCAAGGCTCCTTCCATCACCATTTATTTATTTTTTTACTATGTTTTTATTGATTTTTAGAGAAAGGATGGGAGAGAGAGAAAAACATCAATGTGAGAGAAATATTGATCAACTGCCTCCTGCTTGCCCCCTACTTGGGATCAAGCCCACAACCCAGGCATGTGCCCTGACTGGGAACTGAACCCTTGACCTTTTGGTGCATGGGGTAATGCTTAACCAACTGAGCCACAATGGCCAGGGCTCCTTCCATCACCATTTTAAAAAGCTATTTTAATAAGAGAATTCAATAAACAAGGGATTTAATGAATATTTAAATTAGTTTCCTAGAGTGGGTGGAGGTGGAAGAGGGTATGGCAGGGATAAATGGTGATGGGGAAGAAATAAAATAAATGAAAAAAAAATAAATTTGTTTCCTATGTGCAAAAAAGCTGCAAAATATATTGAAAGATTCCCCATCTGCATGGTCATTTGCATAGCATCAAAGAAGATACACTACCTGGTTAAACTAACTTCCCTGATAGAGGAAGAGCTACTAAAAAATCAACAGGACAAAAAAGATTTGCAGAAAATAAGAAATACAATTTCTAAATTTTTTCACTTACCAGATTAAGCGAAGTTTAAAACTGAAAATACATTTGCAGAAAACCGTGGTAACATCAGGTTGGCAAAGGTTTGGGGAAACCAGTGTTTCACTGCTGGTTATATCAACAGCACAACCCCATCGAAAACAACTTGACAGTATCTTCCCAAATTAAAATACAGAGGTCTCTTTGCCTTGCAGGGGCAATTCCACTTCCTCCCCCATATGTGGCCAAAGGAATTTGCACGTGAATATTTTTTGCAGTATTGTCTGTAGTGAGGAAAATATTTATATTTGTTTGTCATTGAAATAGGATCGCCCCAGGAGACACAACGAAGTGCTGCTTCTGAGCGGATGAGATATTCACTTTTGCCCTATGCAGCTTTTCTATTGTTTGAACTTTATAAATATACCGCTAGTTATTTAGAGAATGTTTTTTAAAATATAATTTCTTTGTAAATAGATGGGTGCAAGTTCGCCAAAGCCACCGGTTTTCAGACGAGTAAACTGAAGCTCAGAGAGGGTGACTCACCGCCCCAAACACACGGCAGGTTGGGGTCCTCCTAGGACTGGAACTGGAGTCAATCAAGGCAGTGAGTCCGCTTCCCGCGTCGCCAGGCCCCGCCCCCTCGCCGCCAGCCCCGCCCCGCCCCTCGGCCCCGCCCCCGCTTGGCGGAGCGACCCCAGCAGTTGGGTCCAACCTGCAGCTAAGGCGTAACTGGTACTCAGGCTGCGCGGAGAGTGGACCCAAGCACCGAGCTCCGGACGCTGGGACAGGTGACTCCGGGCGGGAGCGGGAGCTCGGGCGGGAGCGGTTCGTGCGGCGCGTAGCCCGAGCGGGGGGCCCTCGGGTCTCCTCGGGGGCAGTGTCACTGGACTCCGTGCGCCTCAGTGGGCGAGCCCCGGGCAGCGCGGGGACTAACCCCAGCCAGGCCCCGGCCGCGCGTCGGCGTCAGGGTCATTTGCATAGCGCCTTTCCGGGTTCCGCAGTCGGAGTGCTCTGAGGACCAATCGTGTGCATCTATGCAAATCAGCGGGGTTGGGGCTCGCGCTAGGGGCTGGGAGTTGGCTGTCACAGGTTAGCTCTCCGCGGATCCTGCGGCGGGTCCTGCAGCGGGGCCCCCCTTCATGCGTGTCCCCCCTTCAGCTGCGTCCTCCTGTTCACAGGCCGCCCGCAGACCGCCCCCGCCACGTGCGGGCCACGACGCCCCCCGCAGGACCCGCCCGTCGGCCCCGGGACGCCCGAGCGGCTCCTTCCCGAGGTCCATGCCCACCCGGGGGCCCCCCCACACCCACGGCTCCCGGGGGGACCTGCAGTTCCGCCCGCCTGGCCCAGGGCCTCCGGTAAGTCTGGAGGAGGGTCCCCCAGGCCGAGCCTAGGCAGAGGATTCCTTACCCCCAGTTTAAAGGATCCCTGCTTCCCAATAGCCTCGTTCATTTGAAACCAGCGTCCGCTGTTCTCTGTGCTAACCGCAGCCAGGAGCTCCCAGGGCAAGGCCCAAGAAGATTGTATTTGAGGATGAACTGCCCTCCCGGACCTTCCCCTGCACCAAGAAGCCTGTTGAATCCATCCCTGGGGAGCATATGCCTAGGCCCCACCCAGTGCCCGACTATGAGCTGTGAGTGTCCCCAGTGTGGTTGCCGGTGTCTGGGGACAGTGAAGGGGCACTGAGTCTGGGGCTTTGACAAGTGAATAAGTAAGAGAAAAAGGACATTTTGAGCAGTGAGCCCAACATGAGCAAAGAAAAACAAATCATACTGACTGGGGGAGAGGCAGGGATTCTTTGCACTCACACTCTGTCCTGCTTTCAACACTCCCCTCTCCCCCCAGCAGTAAGTACCCACCAGTGAGCAGTGAGAGGGAGCGGAGTTGCTACGCTGCTGTGTTCCAGGACCAGTATTCAGAGTTCTTGGAGCTCCAGCAGGAGTTGCGCTCTGCACAGGCTAAGCTCCAGCACCTGGAAGCCCTGCTGACCTCACTGCCCCCACCCCAAAGCCAGGTCAGCAACCAGGTGGAAACCCTTGCCCCACAGCCCTTCCAGGTGGCCAGACCCTGGCTCTCAGCACACCCATCAGGTCTAGATCTCCAAACTCTTCCTCCTCCAGCCTGGGCGGGCACCACCGCACATGAGCCAACATCAGCCCTGAAGTGCTCCCTAGAGGGGTCACTGTGTCTCTTTGAGCCTCAGTTTCCCCATCTCTCCTTGGGTCCAGCACTCCCTTAGTCGCCCTCCTCCTTCTCTCCTCAGAAGGAGGCTCAAGTAGCCGCCAGAGTCTGGAGAGAATTTGAGAAGAAGCGGACGGTGAGTCATGGCCTCCTGAATCCCACAGCCTGGCCTTTGCACCCCTGACACTCCCATAAGTGCCCAGTTTCACAGAAAGAAAACCAAGGCTCAGAGAGGAAAAGCAAATGGTCAGCAGCTTGAGGGCCATAGGCCAGACTACCACAAGGACTTCCCCGCTCTCATCCTACCCAGGACCCTGGCTTTCTGGACAAGCAGGCTCGCTGCCGTTACCTGAAGGGCAAACTAAGGCACCTCAAGGCGCAGATCCAGAAATTCGACAGCCGAGGAGACAGCGAGGGCTCTGTGTACTTCTGAGCATCCTGACAGAGTGAGCCCGCCTTGCGCTCACTTCTCTCTCTACCTCCCAGCCTTAGTTCCTGCTCTTCCCCCTCCTAGGGTAGCCTTCCCTGGTTGCAAATGCCTCAGCCTTTGAGGCTTTGGTCCTGATGACCTCCTACTCCAGGAATTCTTCCCAGGACCTCCTCCAGGACCCCCAACCTTGACCCCATGGGGACCCTAGATCTCAACTCGTCCTCTGGAAGCAGGTCCTGTTCCCAATCCCAATGGAATAAACATTTCTTAAATATATACTATGCTTAACACTCGTCACCAAAAAATTGTTCTTCCATGTTGCAGAGGGAAAAAAATGAAGGTTCCGAGATATGGCCTTGTTCAGGGTCTCCAAGTGTGGTATGAACGCTTATCTGTCCAGGGGGCTCCTGCTCCTCCAGAGCCTCAGGTGGCCCTTTCTGGGGGAAAAGAAAGGGGCCAAGTGATTGGGGAGCCCCAGGGCCAGGAGTTTCCACAGGTCCAGTAATGGAGGCAAAGGACCCTAGAGCAGCGGTTCTCAACCTGTGGGTCGCGACTCCTTTGGGGGTCGAATGACCCTTTCACAGGGGTCGCCTAAGACCATCGGAAAACACATATATAATTATATATTGTTTTTGTGATTAATCACTATGCTTTAATTATGTTCAATTTGTAACAATGAAAATACATCCTGCATATCAGATATTTACATTACGATTCATCACAGTAGCACAATTACAGTTATGAAGTAGCAACGAAAATAATTTTATGGTTGGGGGTCACCACAACATGAGGAACTGTATTAAAGGGTCACAGCACTAGGAAGGTTGAGAACCACTGCCCTACAGTCTTGCTGGGGTAGCCTTCTAGAACTCGTGATGTAATGCTGGGGACCACCTGAAGGGGGCAGGCGCAGCCAGGACCCTTCAGGAGGCCGCAAGGCCAACCAAGTAAACGGGTCCCTGCAATTTTCCACTTCTGGGCACTGCAAGCTGAACAGCGATTGCCGCTGGGCACTGTGGTTTACCTGAGGACACTGGGGCCTGAAGCCATGATTAAGGGCTGGCCAAAGAAAACAATGAGGTGTTTGGTCCGGGGCATGTGTGAATCCATGAGGCTCACTCTGAAGCCAGAGTCTGAATTTCACCTGAGCCATCTGCTAGGCTTAACTCCTACAGACTCACTGGCTGACCTCGGCCCCTCCCAACCCCAGACTTTCCCTACAACACTGTCCAACACAAACAGCAAGCAGGGCTGTTGTTAGGCTGTGGGTTTTCCAGGTGGTGGGAGTGGGTTCCCATGGTAGGCTGCCTTCCCCTCAAAAGATGACAGAGCCCTGGCCGGTATGGTTCAGTGGTTAGAGCATCAGCCCATGCATCAAAGGACTGTGGACTCAATTCCTGGTCAAGGGCATGTACCTGGGTTGCAGGTTCAATCCCCAGCCCCAGTTGGGGTGCATGTGGGAGGCAACCAATGGATCACATGCATGTTTCTCTCTCCCTTCCCTCCTTCCCTTCCACTCTTTCTAAAAATCAACAGGGGGGGGGGGGGGGGGATGACAAACTTTGTTTGCAGGTAGGAAATGCCTTTATTATTGGCCTTGATTCATTCACTATGTAGTGTCCAACGTGGATTACATGTCCAGAAGAAGCCACCTGGTGCACGCAACTCCTTCCTGACTACGGCTGCCCCTCCAGTCGACCCCAGGCCTCTGCCCATCACAGTAGGGAACCAACCCCACCATCCCACGAGTTCATGCCTGAGGCACTGAGGGACAAGACTGTCCCAGGATTAGAACCTCAGTTCCTCCCCCATCTTGGCCAGGAGGTTCTGTGGAGGACAAGGCCAGAGCCTGGACAATCAGTCACTTTTTGGTTTCATGATCATTTAAAAAACAGAAAAGACAAACATTTCACAGTCTTTAAAAAATAGGAGTCTGAGGAGAGAGGCTGGAGTCCTCTGTCTGGGGAATCCCCCTGAGGCTCGAGCAGCCACATCCCTTGAGGTCTGCAGACCCGGCCACGGTGCCCCGGGTCCTGTCCAGTCACTGGCCTGAGCCATAGGGCCAGTTGAAGGTACTTCCAGACAGCAGCATGTCTCGAATCAGCGTCTCAATGGGTGTCTTGCCCACTAGGCGCATGAAGAACAGCTGGGAGATGAGGGAGGCAGGGACGGCACGCAGGGCAGGGAGCCGCAGCAGCAGGCGCCCGAAGCGCTGGGGTTGGGACGGGTACTGGGCCCGCACGTACTCAGTGAGGGCCACCTGTGCCTTCTCCTGTAGGCTCTCCACGTGCGCTGGATCTGAAAGGCCACAGGCATCTGGAAGGACAAGGGCAAGGTCAGATGGGTAGGATATGGCAGGACACAGGGCCCCAGGGGTGACTGGGGGTACCATTGGGGATGTGGATATGGAGGGAGAGGCGCATTCAGGAGGTGAGAGATAGGGACCTGGGTCACAAATGGGGGTATCTAAGGCAGTATTGGCTCTCAAAAGATAGGGAGGTAGCCTCATCCGAGGACAATAACGCAAGGGTGCAGGCAATGATACCCCAAGGGTGGATGGGACCCCAACTGAGGCCTTGTCAGGGAGACAAGTTCTAATCAAGTTCAAGGGAAAGAGGGGGCTGGGAAGGGGCCGTGGGGAGGAAGGCAAGGCCCAGAGGGGTCTGGGGCTTGAGTGAGTGTGACATTGTCTAGATGGGCCCCTTGAAGGTGGGGGTAGAGTCTTCTAGGGAAAGAAGGAAGGGAAAGTTGTATATTTCACATGGATGCCACCTCCCCGAATGGCCTAGGTCTGGTTCCTGCATCCCTGGCCCCAAGAAAACACCTAGTGGGTCTGGATCCTTCCTGGTTACAGAGGCAGCTGTGCCAACAGTCCCCAGAATTAGGTAGTGCTTTGGCAGCTGGATGGTTACACCTGGCAGGAGAGTATTAGGACAGCCTTGTCCCTCCTCAATGGGAAGGACCTCAAAGCCACACCCCTTCCCAATCCAGTCAGCCCTGGAGGCTGCCCTACGAGCGGGTTGGGGACTCTGGGTCAGGTCTGGGGTCACAGAAATCAGGGAGGAGGGGCCAGAATCAGATGTCAGGGGCCTCCCTACCCACCCCCGCGTCTTTGATGAAGGGATGGAGAGTGGGAGAGGGGGGTGTCTCAGGGAGCCCAAAAATCAGGAAGAGAGGCTGTGGAACCAGTTCAGACCCAGCCTGGGGTCTGGGGACCAGAGTCAGAGTTCTTAGGGAGACCTGGGATCTGGGGTTGGGGCATCAGGGCACCACACCACCTATATCACCTCCTCCACCGCCCCATTTAGCACTCACAGCAGGTGCAAGCCACAGCCTAGCAGGCAGGGCGTCAGAGAGTGAAGGGTCACCCCCCACCACCAAAGAGTCCCCCGGCCCCGGCCCCCCTTTGGAGGGCATCTTACCAGGTGTGAACAGCGCAATGGCCTTGAGGCAGCCATATTCTGCGGAGTCAACCTGCAGGCGGCCCAGCTTGTCCACCTGCTCCTGGAAGGCGCGCACCTGATCCATGAAGCCACGCGCGTTCCGTGTCATTGGTGCGGCG
>NW_005871328.1:1620824-1625874 GCF_000147115.1 Myotis lucifugus
CCGGCGGCGGCCAGCAGCGGCGCCGTGTGCAAGGGGCAACGCGGCCTGCGCCGGCGTTCAGCACGAACAGCTCGCTCCAGCTCAAGGCGCAGGCAAGCGTCATCTTGGTGGGCCGACCGGCAGGTCGGGGAAAGAAGGGCGCGTGGCGCGCCCACTCCACGGTGCTGAACAGCAGCCGCGCCGCCAGCTCACACACGTTGTCGATTCCCAGCACGGCGCCCGAGGAACCGCCGCCTCCGCCAAAGCGCCCCGCCGCTGCGGGGTAGGGCTCCGCACGCAGCAACTGCGCGATCAGCTCCGACACCGGCTGCCCCGGGAAGAGGTCCCCGCCGGCCACCGCGGCAGCCAACACTGAGCCCGGGGGGCTGCCTGAGGAGGCGGCCACGGCGCCAGGCAGAGAGTGCGGGATGCGGCCACGCTGGACCGCTGGGAGGGGGACAGAGATGGGCAGAACGGACGGGAGAGGGCAGACAGGAGATGGAGAGACAGGAGAGGGGAGAAGGGATGAGGGGTGAGGAGGTGGGGGAGGAATGATGAAAATGGTAAGGGGAGTGTGAAGGAACATGGGGAGGGGAGAGAGGGGGAGAGAGGTCCCAGGAGGGAGGAGGAGGGATGGGATAGGGGGAAAGCGGATATCCAGAGAATCGTGGGGGCAGGTAGGGAGAAATAAAGGGGAAAAGACAAAGTGATCAGAGGGTTACTCAGCCCCTCCCCTCTAAAAGCCCCCACACCTAGTCTTTCCCTAAAACCCCACCCCATGGGCACACAGCTTATTGGGAGGCCAGGAGTTCCGTAATGCAGCTCCCTCCACCCCCCTCCCCTGCCCTGTGCCTCCAGCCTGAGCCCTTGTCCAGCCCCAACCCCATCCAACTTCCTACAGAGGAGGACCATGGTGGGAGGACCTTCCTGGGTGGGAATGGGACCACTGGGTGAGGGCGAATTTCAGGCATGCCTGGCCCTCTCCCACTGGCCTGTGAGCTCCAATCAGCAGCCAGGGAGGCTTGACCTGTCAATCATGCCCCTATCTGTCAATCATGCCAGTCCCAGAGCTGAAAATGGGGCCAGGGAGGGGGTACTTTCCTAGGACTTGGGACCCTGGCCAGCTTGTCCCTAAAGCAAGTGATCTCTCCTATGGAGATGGGATCATTTCTCTAGCTCCCAGCCCGCCTCCCAGGCCATGGCCCCCAAGAGGATCTGTCTGTCTGGGTCACTGCAGCTGCCCAGTGCTGAGAATGGAGCCTTAGACAGCAGTAGGTGCACAATAAACATTGGCTGCCATCAGTAGTCTTGACGGGAGGAGGTAGAGGACTCACTGCTGGCCTCAGCCAGTGTCCCCAGTGACCAGGGCGGTGGGAAGAGGGGCAGACTAGCCTGGGTGCCAGGCAGAGACAGCTTTACTGAGTTGGCAGGTCCTGTCTTTCCACCTCCATGAACTTCTGGTCAACCTGCCATGGAGCAGATGGGGAGGGGGACATGGGTGGGAGCCAGGGGCATAAGCAGATGGGGGAGGAATGACGAAATGGGTAAGGGGGCGTGTGAAGGCTTGGGGTGAGCCATGCTCTGCTCTCAGAGGTTGGGGACCTTCTCCTTCCCCCTTTGCTCACTCAGTTCTAAACCCCACCCCCACTATTCCTCCATCCCTTGACCATGTTCCCACCTCAGGGCCTTTGCACTTGCTGTTCCCACTTCCTGAGCATCTTTTCCCCAGTCTTCCTCATTCAGCCCAGAATGTGTGGGTTCAAGCCTAAACCATAACTCTATGCTCTCATCCCCTGGCAAACGGCCCCACCTCCCTGCTCTGCTCAGTTTCCCCATCTGTAAGATTTAGGAGATAATAATAAAGATGGTGACCCAATCACTGAGTTACATAAGAATCTATCTAACTGGCTTAGAACGGCACTTGGCACATAGTAAGGGCTAAATGAATAGTAATTCAAGACAAGAAACATTTACTGAGCACCTTTTGTGTTCCAGGGCCTGGCCTATAAGCAATGGGGATATGTCACAAACAAGACAGAAGTCTTCCTCCTCAGAGAGTGGACATTCTAGTAAGGGAGCAAGTAAATTGCAGAGCGAGGTAAATGGTGTGAAACCAGGGAGGAGGATGAAGGGTAGACAGGAAGGCTTCTCTGGGGAGGTGCTATTTAAGCAAACCTTAACGGAAGGGAGGGAGGAAGCCAGGCAGGTGTCTGGGGGAAAAGCATGCCAGGCAGAGGAAGAGCCCATGCAAAGGCCGAGGCAGGACTGTGCTTAGGACATGAGCTGCAGTTATGACGGTATCCACTCCTGAGACGGGAGATCTGAAGCCCCGATTTGAAGAACCGAGGGGTTTTAGGTCAAACGGACAAGTGGAGGCAAATCCAGGTGGGGAAGGAGGCAGGACAGTCACCTCAAACTTAAAAAGACCAAAGGGACTGATCAGATGGTTTAAGAGACATAGTTTGAGCAGCCATTCCTAGCTGCTGCTAGAAGCCCGGCAGAGAAGAAACCAACTTTAGACCAGGAAAAATTCCATTTCAATGCAGGGAAGAACTGCTGGCCTGGCCCGTGAGAGTCCAGGCAGAAACATGACACCCAGCGTGGGGTCAGATTCTGTTCTGGAGCCCCCAGGCTCCTGGTGGAAGTCTCTGCATTCCACTTCAATTCTAAGGGTGGAGTTCTAGGCCAACTGCCAGCACATATCCACCCAAGTCCCCAGGGCAGAGACAAAAGGCTGGGCCTCCCTCTGGCTCCAGGGCCAGGGGTCAGGCGGAAGGACAGGCTGCCCTTTGACTTAATCAGACAAGTTCCTGCCTTGGGCAAACATAACGCAGGGTGGAGTGGGAGGGAGAGAAAGTCAAATAAAAAAATATGTCCTTGTTCAGAAAGAGGTGGCCAGGCTAGGGGACAGGGGCAGGGAGGTCACTGAGGTGTCGGGGCCAGAGCACCTGCCTCTGAGGCCAGGGAGGCTGGAGAACAGTCCTAACATGGGCCCTTCAGGGCATCCCTTGCAGCCCCAGCTCCTGCACAGCCACAAGGCAGCCACGGGTAATTGGATTCCTCAAGCCCTGGGCCCAACTGAGACCCGTGGGATCTCAGATGGGTGGTAACGAGATTAGCAGGCACCAGACCCCAAGAGAGGGAATGAGGGCAGGCCATTTGTCTACCCTCTGTCTGCCCCGCCCCAGCAGACTCACCCTCCTTCCTCATGCCCACCCGGAAGCACTTCTTGAGGCGGCAGTATTGGCACTGGTTCCGGTGATGCTGGTCGATCTGGCAGTCACGATTAGACCTGTGGGCATGCAGAGGTCACCATGTGGGTCGCTGTGACACCCACATCCAGCTCCTCAAGCTACCCTCTGAGCACCTCTGAAGGCTGCACCTGGGAAACACTGGTACTCCACCCACCCCAGGCTGGGTAGGTAGCCCCAAAGGGGCACCAAGGTTACGCCTGCAGGTCTACAAAGAGGAAAGGACAGCCCGGCTGGCATGGCTCAGTGGTTGAGTTTTGACCTATGAACCAGGAGGTCATGATTCGATTCCTGGTCAGGGCACATGCCCAGGTTGTGGGCTCGATCCCCAGTGTGGGTGCAGGAGGCAGCCAATCACTGATTCTCTCTCATCATTGATGTTTCTATCTCTCTCTCCCTCTCCCTTCTTCACTGAAATCAATTAAAAAAAAAAAAGAGGAAAGGACAATTGGGGGTGGGTGGTGACAGATGAATAGGAGTCTATGGCAAAGTAGATTAGCACACCAGGGAGGGTTTATTGGAACCGGGTTTTGAAGGATGAATAGTTCCCCAGGTGAATGGAAAGGCAATTATAAGCAGAGTGCAAGGAGAGCAAAAGGTTTGAAATGTGAAAATACGGAGGCCTAAACAGTTTCATTTTATGTAGCCACTGACACACCAAGGGGTGCGGTTTTGTCCCAGGGGCACTGTGAGAGCAGAGAAGGGACATGGTCAGGGAGCTGACGAACAGTAGAGGCCAGGCCAGGCCAGAGCCAGTCCTCTACGGGGTCACAGCACTGTGGGGGCCCCAGCACTATCACCCTGCACAAGGCCATCACCAATGAATGAATGAATGAACGGACTCCTGTCCCTGCTTTAAGACCCCACACCCATGTCTCTTCCTCTGGAAAGACCTTCCAACTCCTAACTGAGCCCAAGAAACTTCTTTCTGGTGGCCCTCAGGGATCCTTGTTGCCTCTCCCAGGTATGGGACAGGTGGCCGGGCCCTGTGAGGCAGTGAGCTCCCTGTCCAGAGTCAACCCCAAGCAAGAGGATGCAGGAGCTTGTCCTCCATATGTCCCCAGCATCTCTTCCCCTTGGCCCTTGCCCCTCTATAACTCTCTCCACCCTGGTCCCAGGGCTCTCTGAGCCCAGACCTGGGGCAGATACCCCTGAGCTTCCAGCTGAGCACCAAGAAGTTCATCCAGAGAAAAATCAGAGCAAAACACTTACTAAAGTTAAAAATCTAACAACTCTGTTGAACATGCAGCCCTGACCCTCCTGCAGCAACTTCTCCACCAAGCCCGTTTCCTCATTTGGAAATAGGAGGCCAGAGGCCAGCTCCACATGAAATGCACTGGGTCAGGTGGGTGGGGCTGTCTGAGGGGCTCTGGGGGAGGTGTCAGGCCCCTGGCCCCAGGCCCCAGCAGGAAGTGCCAATAGCAGCTTTAGAAGAGCTGAGGCTCTGGAGAGCCTCCGAGAGCCTGGATCCTGCAAGTGGCAGCCTCTGAGCTCAGGCCTCTGCCCCTAAACAGCCCCAGCCCCCAGGAGGAGGCCCTGCTAGGGCGGAGGGAGCTCAGGCAGAACCAGAACAAAGCCCAGCAGGCAGGCAGTGGGAGGGTCCTAGGCAGCAGGCTGGGGGCAGCCGGCTGGAAACAGCCAAGCCTAGGGTGGGTGGGCAGGCAGGCAGGGGCCCAGCTCAGGGCCCCTGACCTCAGGGGAGGCCTGGAACCTTCTGCTTCAACTTCCCCAGCTCTGGAGTCAGGACAGCTTTCCTGGTCCTCCAGATGGGGAACACTAGTGGAGGTCAACGATCCACCTAACAAGCACATGCTTGGCTC
>NW_005871328.1:1627404-1628608 GCF_000147115.1 Myotis lucifugus
TCCCTTCCTCCAGCGGCGGTTTCCGGTGCCCCAAGGTCCAGGTGAGCCCCAGGGCGGGTGCCCACTGATGGGCCGGCCCCGTTCCCCCACAATAGGGTCCCTCCATGCGAAGGGCGGCCGCCCTGTGCCACCCGGGCCCTCGCTTTCGTCAAGGCCTCCCTTGGCCAGAGCGACTTTGGAAGTGATATTTGACCCCAAGGGCGCGCCGTATCGATCCCTGCGGCCGCAGACAATGGCCCCTGGACGCTTCGAGCAGCACAGTCCAAGTTCCACGTTCGATTCCCGCGGGGGTCCCTGCACGACGATTCCCGAGGGGTGTCCTGGGGTTAAGGTCCCACCCTTGACAGCACCCCAGTCCCTCTTCCCACGGAGATGACCCCTCTCCGGAAAAAAAAGCGAGGGGCGGAGGAGGAGCAAGGACCCGGGGCGGAAGACGCCAGGGGACCACCTGATGGGAGGAACTGCATCCATACTGCGCCGACTGTATACACAACCCCAGGAATGGAACGGAGAGGGGGACAGGGGGCTGTGCCCTGATCTCAGAAGGGGAGTGGAGGCCCAGGAAGGTCAGCGCCAGGCCCAAGGTGACCGAGCAGGTCAGGGCCCAGGCCTGGCCTGGTTCGGCCCGCGCAGGCGGCGGGCGGGGCGAGGACAGGGGCTCACCGGCAGGTGTAGCTGAGGTTGCGGCGGATGCTCCGCTTGAAGAAGCTCTTGCAGCCCTCGCAGGTGAAGACGCCGTAGTGCTTGCCGCTCGACTTGTCCCCGCACACCACGCAGTCCACCTGCAGCCCCGGGCGCTCCTCGTCGCCCGGCTCCGCGTCGCTGGCGGCGCCGGGGGGTGAGGCCGAGTCCTCCTCGGCCGCGCGCGGATAGCCGCCCGCCTTGTCCACACCGTTCGTATCGCCGCCGCCGGGGCCGCCCCAGCCGCCGGTCACCATGGCCATAGCCCCAGGGCAGCGGGGCCGGGGCGCCCCCTCCGCGCTCCTCCCGCCGAGCACCCCTGTCGGCCCGGGGGGACGCTACCCGGTGCGCATCCGGTCCCGGCGCGCGGGGGGTACCGGCTGCACCCCCCAAAAAAGTTTTGCAGCAACTTCCTGCGGCCGGTCCGCCCGCCCGGGCGGAACTGGTCGGGCCGGTTCCAGGCCAACTTTCCCACGCGTGCGCGGGGCCGGTCCCGGGGGAGGGGGGGGCACGCTAGAGGCGC
>NW_005871328.1:1630981-1632012 GCF_000147115.1 Myotis lucifugus
GCCCCGCCTGCAAGTGAGGTAGTCAGTCCAGATCGCCCCCTGACCCTGCCGTGCCCCGCGTGACATTTGACCTGTGCGGCTGAGTCCAGGGACAAAGAGGTCTGGGCCCATCTGCCGCGGGGGCACCCGTGGGAACAGCCAGACCCCGCTCTGGGAGGCCTGGGAACCAGCCCCCGCCCCCTCCTCCGGCGCAAACTCCTTCCCCACCCCCCAACAGGTGACCTTGTCTCCTTTTGCCCCCTCCCCCACGGGCTACCAGGTGGGACGGGGGGGCTAAGGTCATTCTTGGACTGTCGGGAGGTGGGGAGAACAAGAAGGTTGATAAGGTTGGCTCCTCTGCCCAGCACACGGGCGACATTGCCCGCCTCGGTTTCCCTGCTGTCTTCCAAGCCTGCCTCCGTCCAGAGAGAGTGCTCAGGGGTCTGAAGGTCCTCTGTGGATCAGGAGGACCGGGTGCCGGCCAGGTTGCTGACTGACGCTGACCTCAGGCCTGTTTTGCCTTCCCGAGAGGCGGTCACCCGACACACACCAGCACAGGTGAGGCCTGGGAAACGCCCCCAGCACCAGGCAGAGAACGAAAACCTGGCTAATCCCCAGTTTGGGTTTCAACTACCGCCCGGGAGGGGACAGCTGGCTACTAATCCCAGCCGGCTGGATCCAGCCCAGCCCTCCTTTTGCAACCCGGCCAAACCCGGTTGGAAGGGCAGGGAAGTGTGGCCGATGCAAATGAATGCTAATCAGATGCTTGTTCTTAACCTGACACTAACACCTCCCACAGCTCCCTAGCCGCCTGGTGAAAGCTGGGATTTAGCCATCCACGTTCTCTAGGGCCTTGTGCTCACCATCAGCAGCAACTCTGAGTTCCTCAGCGCCTGCAGTATAGACCCCGAGTTTCTGCGCTCAGGTTTTTAAGCCCTGTGCCTTAGCTCCACATACTTTGCATGCAAGTTCCAAAGCGGCATCTGACTCCTCCTCCCCCAACCTGCACCCCGAGGGCAATGCCCTTCCAGGCAAACAGTTCATACCCTGAA
>NW_005871328.1:1632130-1633047 GCF_000147115.1 Myotis lucifugus
CATAATCATAGAAGAGGCAAGACCACAAGACAATCAATTCCAGGGAGATTTAAAACCAGAAGAGACCAAACACAATAAGGTACATCTAGACACAACCAGGCACAGGGCCTACAGAAAGGTCTCCCCCGGCCCAGGGAGGTGAGCGGGGTGGCCTGGTCCCTCCCCAGGACTTGTTGTGGAGGCTTCTAGCACAAGCCAGCTCCTAGGCCTGTCTGGCCTCCAGTAGTGTCACCTGCTATTCCAGCTTTTTCCGTTGCTCTTCCTGCTTCCGTTGGGCTCCTTCGGAAGGCCAGAACCCAGGGCTCTGGAGGGGTGAGGGAGCTAAGCCAGGATATCGTCCCCCACCCCGCCCAAGACGGGGGCTATGTATTTCCGGACTGGGATCCCATTGTCACTCAGTAGGGGCTGACACAAACCAGGCACCGAGGGAGAGGTAGAATGGGCTGAACTTGCAGCCCAACTTATAGGAGGGAAGCTGAAGCCCATAAAGAGCGAGGAGTGCTTCTGAGATCACCACGGGCAGGGACCCACCTGTGAGCCTTACATAAATCGTTGTTCAGCTTGGCACTCTGAGCACGTCTGGCTCGCCCCTTTTTAGCCACCTGTTCCAGTCCTTCCCGAAGAAACTGCAGCTGCTCCCCCAGGCCCAGGGCCCTGGTGCAGGAGTGAGGAGAAAAGGGCTCACAGCCATAGCCAATCCTTTCTCCCTTCTGCCCACCCCCCTGCCCACACTGTTTCCACGGGAGCACACCTGTACACAGGTGCCCACCCAGGATACCGCTGCGGTACCCAACCCCCCCCCCCCCGCCCCCCGGGCGCTCACATAGGAACCACCACCACCCTCTCAGGCCAACCATCCCCCAGCCCAGGACCCAGGCACACACCGGGCCAGTGATGCTGACAGTTCCTGAGCTAGC
>NW_005871328.1:1643480-1645208 GCF_000147115.1 Myotis lucifugus
ACGCTCTATCAACTGAGCCAAACCAGTCAGGGCTAGGGCAGTATTTTTTATTTTTGCAAATATATATAAAACAAGAAGAATTAATTGGGAGGGGCCTTGGGCCGGGCCACGCCCACATCAGGCCGCAAAACCCCGCCCCTCGCCCACAAATCAGCCGCGCCTCTTCTAAATCCCGCCTCCCCCCAAATAAATAAATAAATTCCGCCCAATCTTGTCCCACGCAGCCTTTTACACTGCAGCTAGGCCCTCTCCATCCCGCTGAGCCTGGTCCACGAAAGCCCACTGTCCTCGGTTCATCGCAGCCTATGCCTAGAACCGCGGACCAGCGTAGTCTGATTCCGCCGAAATAAAAACTCCGCCTCATTTAGCTTCTAGCCAATCAGATTCAAGATCCCGCCCTACGTATCCCTTCGCCACCTACCAAACCTCACCCCTAGCGAAGCACCAACCTATCAGCTTCCGAGACTCTTCAGCCTGGGTCAGGTCACCGTTCCACGCGCTCCGCGGCCCGCTGGACTACATTTCCCAGGAGGCGTCGCGGCCGCGCCGCACCAAGTCCGGCTGCGAAGATGGCGGCTTCCTAGCGAGTCGGCAGCCCAGTCGGAGGGAGGCTGAGGCTACGGTGAGCAGAAGCGGGTGTTGAAAGCGTGTGGGGCTCGTCCCTCGAGGCCTAGCTCCCGTAGCCTTCGGGATATAGCCCCCTGCCTCCTTGGAAGCTTCCGTTCCCAGGTCTGGTTTCTCCCGCAGCCTAGCCTCCACCCCTCTTCTACAGCTAGTTCCTTGGAGGTTATGGGGCTGCGGGGCGCTCAGAGACCATCCCGGGCAGCCCGCACCCATTGCCCAGACAGGCAGGCTGTCCCGTTGGCGTCCTGTCTTTCCTCAAAGGGACCTGTGGCACCCAGGTCCCCGCCCCTCGCTTGTGCCGACACCCCCATGTACAGACACCCCCTAGGCAGCCCAGCGTCCACGGGGGAGAATCCTAGAGGTTATGATTCCTTTGTTTACCAAGACATTTTCAGTTCCAGGTTACAGAAAACCCAACTCAATCTATCTGAAGCAAGAAAGGGGAATTAGTGGCGTATAGACTGGTTCCAGGTGCTCAGAACTCCGCCCGCTGTTCTCTGGGTGAGCATCACTCCCGTCGGCTCTTTCCTCTCTTGGAGGCTAACGAGGCTCCTAGCAACTCTCTCCTTGTAGCTCCCAAGCTCTGCAACTCGAAGGAGCCCCTCTCCCCTAATGGCAGTGTTGTAAGTCTCAGAGCTGCCCCTCGCTGGCCTGTATTGGGTCATGTCCCCATTCCTGAGCCATTCACAGTAGCCAGTTGTGTTCACTGGCTTTGTAGTTGTTTTCACTACAGAAGTGTGCATGGAGGCTATTACCTTAAGTTAGAGTGGATGCTTGGCTGATAAGTGTAAAGGCACCCATTCTACAGATGAGGAAACTGAGGCCCTGAGAGAAGTGACTCATAGTCGGTACCAGCAAGTGCCCTATCCTTCTGGGTAACCAAATGTTTCTGAAATTCCTAAGGGCAGAATTCTGGCTTCCCCCATCCCTGCTTCATCCAGCCACTCAGGAGCCATGGAGGTGGCAGAGCCCAGCAGCCCCACCGAGGAAGAAGAGGAGGAGGAGGAGGAAGAGCAGTCAGTGGAGCCAAGGCCCCGTACACGCTCCAACCCTGAGGGGCTGAGGACCGGGCACTGGGGGCCCAGACCAGTGTGGGAAGCCGAA
>NW_005871328.1:1645320-1684896 GCF_000147115.1 Myotis lucifugus
ACCAAGGGTCAACTGTCCAGAGAAGGTGGTAAGTGAGAATTTGGCCGTAAGCTCTGAGGCTTTGGGGAACCTTGGGTTGACATTCTCGCCTTTTTGGGATTCACTCTGCAAACAGCCCTTTTGTATTAGTTTCCTGGGGCTGCCGCAACAAATTACAGTGAGCTGGGGGGCTGAAAAAAACAAATTTATTCTCTGACAGTCCTGGAAACCAGAAGTCTGAAATCAAGATGTTGGCAGGGACCCCATTTTCTCCGGAGGCTCTCCTTACTCGTTCAGCTTTGGGGGGCTCCAGGCATCCTTGGCTGCGGCTGATCACTCCCATCTCTGTCTGTTTTCACATGGCCCTCCCCTCTCTGTCTTTGTGTCTCCTGTCCTGTCTGTCATAAGAGTACTTGTCACCGGATCAGATGATCTTCTTTCAATTTCTTTATTTTAATTACATCATCAAGGTCTCTAATTCTAAGTAAAGTCACATCTGAGGTTCTAGGCAAACATATCTTCTGGGGGCCACAGTTCAACCCTCTATACCCTTATTTCCTTGTTTCTGTGTCATGTATTCTCTTGTTTGCTTACTCACTTATTAACCTGGACTTCTAGTCCAGCGCTCTTTCCCCTTGGCCACCAACTTCCAAAGTGGATAGCTTGACTGGGAACTGGGGGTCCTCTTACCACCTTTCAGACGGGTCTGCCTAAAGAGGGCCAAGCATGTGGGGGCCGGTGTTAACATCCAGGCACGAGGGACTGCCAGTCACAGTGCCTTCACCACCCTCCAACTTCATTGCAGATCATCTGCCTGGACCTGTCGGAGGAAATGTCACTGCCAAAATTGGAGTCGTTCAACGGGTGAGAGGGACATTTGAGGGCTTGAATGTGTAGCTACAACTTGGAGGGGCCCAGCCTGAAAAGCACAGGGCTCTCTCTCAGACTCACACCACTGTGGTCTGGCTCGGGGCCTGGCGGTATCAGAGCATAGCGACAGTAACTGGTAATGGTACAGCGGTGGCCCCTCAGGCTCTGTTCCAAGCATGTGAGAGGTATCAAGCCACCAGTCAATGTGTCTGTGGCACATCAATGTTTTTCTCCCTCTTCTCTCTCCCCTCCTCCCCCCTCCCTTCCACTCTCTAAAATCAGTGTCATAGCAATGACTTGGAAACTCAGAGGAGCAGAGTAACTTGCCTGAGACCATAGCAAGTAGGTGGGAGCAAGAATTCAGACTCATGCTTAGCTGACCCCAAAGCCCTTGCCCTGAGCAGGCAGGGCTCTGTGGGGTTGAGCAACAGAACCTGGAGAGGGTCTGAGACGCTCTGGGAGATACTGAAGACAAGCATGTCCCCCCCCCGCCCCGCCCCCAACACACACACACACTGTGGGACGTGGGCCAGGGCCTCATTGTAGCGCTGGTGGAAGGTTCCCCAGGATGGACAGGTGAGGGGATAAGCCTCGCCCCCAGGCCTGACTCTCCTTAACCACCCCCTCATTCTCTGTCCCTCTCCAGCTCCAAAACCAATGCTCTCAATGTCTCCCAGAAGATGATTGAGATGTTTGTGCGGACAAAACACAAGATTGACAAAAGCCATGAGTTTGCGCTGGTGGTGGTGAACGATGACACCGCCTGGGTGAGGCTGGGGCACCCTGGGGTCCCCTGGGGGTAGGGATGAGGCTGGGTGCTCTGGGACCCCCTGGGGGCAGAGAGCACTTTGCTGAGGCCTGTGTTTCCCCACAGCTGTCTGGACTGACCTCCGACCCCCGTGAGCTCTGCAGCTGCCTCTACGACCTAGAGACGGCCTCCTGCTCCAACTTCAGTATCCTTCCAGGCAGAGGCACCTCAGGGGGCAGGGGGCAGTGTGAGAGGCTGGCTTGTCTTGTACCCAGAACCCAGATAGTCTGAGCTTGGAGGGAGCCAACTCACATTGGATCAGGTCCAGATCTCAGCTCTGCTGCAGCAGGCTTGGGCCAGTCACCTCTCTGGCTTTCAGTTTCTTTTGAGCCTTGGCCAGTATGCTCAGTGGTTAGAGCGTTGGCCTGCACACTGGAGGGTTGTGGGTTAGATTCCAGTCAAGGGCATGTACCTGGGTTGCAGTTCCGATCCCCACCCCTAGTTGGGGCACATACGGGAAGCAACCAATCGATGTGTCTGTGGCACATCAATGTTTTTCTCCCCACACCTCCCCTCCTCCTCCCCCCTCCCTTCCACTCTCTAAAATCAAAAATATCCTCACTTCTTGGGTGAGGATTTAAAAAAGAAAGAGAGCCCTAGCCAGTTTGGCTCAGTGGATAGAGCATCAGCCTGTAGACCAAAGGGTCCTGGGTTTGATTCCAGTCAAGGGCGAGTACCTTGGTTGCAGGCTCCTCCCTGGCCGGGGCCCTGGTCAGGGCAAGTGCAGGAGGCAACCAATCAATGTGTTTCTCTCACACTGCTGTTTCTCTCTGTCTTTCCCTCTCTCTTCCACTCTCTCTAAAATCAATGGGAAAATATCCTCGGGTGAGGAGTAACAAAAAAAGAGAGTTTATTTGAGCCAAACTGATGACATTGCCAGGAAGCAAAATCCCAAATGCTCCCCAGGCTCTCAGTTTCTTCATCTGTAAAATGGGAGGCAGGCTACCTCTTACCCCTGGGTCCCTGTCGAGGTAAAGTCGTAACACAGAAGCAGAACCAGCTGATTTGGACTCGGGATGTCAAAACTGTGCCCACAGGGGGAGCACTCCATCCAGGGCCAATTATACATTTGGTGCCATTTGCTCAAAAAATGCCAATATGTGACTGAAAAGTCACAGTCACCACTATATCACATTTTTAAAAAAATACATGTTTTTATTGATTTCAGAAAGGAAGGGAAAGGGAGAGAGAGAGAAACATCAATGATGAGAGAGAATCATTGATTGGCTGCCTCCTGCATGCTCCCTACTGGGGATTGAGCCTGCAACCTGGGCATGTGCCCTTGACTGGAACCGAACCCGGGACCCTTCAGTCTGTAGGCCGTCACTCTGTCCACTGAGCCAAACCAGCTAGGGCACTACATCACATTTTATGCTAATTTGAACATGAAAGGCTCACATGCAGCTCAAAACTTAGATAAAATATCATCCCTGTGAGTTAGAAACGTGAGAGAGTTGGGAGGAGGGGAACAGGAACGCCCATAGCTCTTCGTAAGGGGCGTGGCCCTGGCCTGAGGGGAAGGGGAGTTTTGAATCACCAGTGGTCTTCAGGGCATCCGATGTCAGCCCCCTTGTCTGTGATCTCTGCTGAGGACAACAGGCTCAGGCCACGGGGCTGGGATCACACAGGTTTCCTGCACAGTGGGACCTGGCCTTAGGTTTTGAGGCACCTGGGGTCTCCTGGCATCAGGATGAGGGGAGTCATGCACCCTTCCCACCCGTGCTCTGCCGCCTGTGTTCTTAGCATCCCCACCAGATATGGAAGGTCTCTTCAGCCTCATGTAAGTCCTTCCTTCCCCGTATCTCACCCTCTGTATTAGTCCTCTGGTGGCCCATGGCCCTCCACACCATTGTTTTAGCCCAGGAGGCTGCATACTCTTTCTATAAAAAGCCAGATAGTAAATGTGTTTGGCTTTGCAGATCATAACAACTGACTCTGCCTTAGGAATCCAAAGGCAACCACAGACTCTGTGGACACAGTGGGCGTGGCCATCTCTCTATATAAAAGCCTAAGCTACCGATGGACTGGTCAGTAGCTATAATGCGCACTGACCACCAGGGGGCAGACTCTTAACGCAGGAGCTGCTGAGCTGCGTGACTTGGCAGCTGTGGTTCTCGGGTGATGCAAGCTGAACCAGAGAGGAAGCAGCCCAGTTCCGGGGTGTGTCATCCGAGACCCGCCCTTGCAATCCGCAATCCGGGACCGTTGGGGGATGTCGAGAGCCGGTTTCGGCCCGATCCCCCCCCCCCCCCCAGGGACCCCACCAGTGCACGGCCTCTAGTGTGTCAGTAAGATTTTATTGATAAGCACTGAATTTCATGTCATTTCCACATGTCATGAAATATTCATTTGATTTTCCCCCCTCCAGGTATTTAAAAATATGAATCCATTCTTAGTTTGTGGGCCCTACTATTCTAATCTCCATTTTCACCAGCCCCTGATGCTGGGCACAGAGCTTGTGTTGCCTTTAATTAACTTGGTACAAACATCTCAGCAAATTTTGCAAGTGAACCCATGAGGTAAATTCACAGTAGAGGACATACTTGATTAAGGGGGGGATTATTTTGCTAGACATTGCCAAAGTACTGCCTCAGAAATTAACCGTTTATTTCCCCTGGCACCAGGACTGATCATGCTGCTGAAAGCTCTGCTTGTGTGATAGTGCTTTTCTCTGAGCCTTTTCTTCATTCATTTTAAAGCCGTTTGGCATTCCTTCAGTGATTTGTCTTTTTGTCCCCTTTACCGGTTTTTCTATGAGGAAGTTGGCTTTTTTCTTGTGAAGGACCAGATTTGCTTTTTACATAGGAAGGACCTTGCCCTCTGCCTAGTGCCCTCTGCCCGTGAGATCCAGATGTGGCCAAGTAGGGAAATGTGTCTTGATTTAGATAAAAGATTAAGTCCCTTCCTAAGAGTTCCTGGCCTGGTGGGGCAGGGCCAACTCCAGGTGATGGGGGACACTCAGGGTGGGCGGAACAGGCTTCAGCTTTGGGTTTAGCAAAACAGAAGAGGTCAGGCAGAGGGTAAGGCTGGGAGGTGCTCTGGGCAGAGAGAACAGCATGTGGGAAGGCTCAGAGCCAGCAGTCAACTGGGGAGGGGACAGGTGGGGCTCTGCATGCCCAGCAAGGAGCTGGCTCTCCAAAGGTGATGAAGGGAGGGACCCCCAGAGTTGTTCTCATCTGTCCCCTTACTGTGCAGTCAACAGAAGACGGAGCTGCCAGTCACGGAGAATGTGCAGACGATCCCACCCCCATATGTGGTCCGTACCATCCTTGTCTACAGCCGCCCACCCTGCCAGCCCCAGTTCTCCCTGACTGAGCCCATGAAGGTGACTGAGGCCTGGGAGAGGGTGGCGAGACACTAGGAGGGATTTCCTGAGCACAGGACTGGGGCACCTGCTGGCAGGTTCCCAGAGTCTGAGGCAGACGCTGGGGAATTGTCATGGGGCACAGGGTGACTGAGTCTCAAAGGCCTGTGTTCTTCACCTGCAGAAAATGTTCCAGTGCCCATATTTCTTCTTTGATGTCGTTTACATCCACAATGGCACCGACGAGAAGGAGGAGGAGATGAGCTGGAAGGTGAGGCCGTGGCAGGTGTGGGCGGCAGGTGGGTGTAGATGGGACGTCTTAGAACCCATCTACCCTGGGTCTCGGGGATCCCAACTTCTGGCTCCTGGTCATTCGGTCATATGACAACCATTTCCACGTGGTCTGCTGGGAGCTCAGGGGGGCTGTTGGGACGGGGGCCTGCTTCTCTCTCCCTGCTTTTGCCTTGGCTGTGCCCTCTTCTTGGAGTACCCTTCCCTCCCTGCCTACCCAGACTCTGCTGGTCATTCACGTCCCAGCCCGGAACTAGCTGTGGGGCTTCAAGTGGGCCACTTACTTCTCTGAGCCTCAGTTTACCAGCTGAACAGGGAGGGGTTGAGGCCAGCTCCTACTCATACCTCAATATTTAAACCAAAAGTGTCTATTGAGGGCAGCCTTCCCTGCCCCTCAGGAAGATCAGCATGGGGACTGGGGGGTAGTTTACTAGCCCCCCTTGGAGCCTCCAACTGACTTCAGTTTGGAGGCTCCAAGGCTGAGACCTGTCGGTGTCCCTAACACGGGGCGGGGAGCAGGGAGTGTTTGCTGAAGGCAGGAATGTTTTCTGCCTGGAAAACTCTTCACCCTTCAGAACCTACCCCTGGTGCCTCCTCCTCTGGGAAGCCCTCCCGGGGCAAGGATGGCCTGGCAGGGAGCCCTTGCTTGAAGAGCCCCTCCCTGGCCCCACAGGACATGTTTGCCTTCATGGGCAGCCTGGATACCAAGGGCACCAGCTACAAGTATGAGGTGGCACTGGCCGGGCCAGCCCTGGAGCTGCACAACTGTATGGCTAAGCTGCTGGCTCACCCGTTGCAACGGCCCTGCCAGAGCCATGCCTCCTACAGCCTGCTGGAGGAGGAGGAGGAAGCCACTGAGGTTGAGGCCACTGTCTGAACCTTCCCTGTGCGTCCAACTTGGTACCACTAAACCTAGAGTGTTGGTTCTTAAACTCCGCTCCGTGGGACCCCGGGGGACTTCAAGGAAGCGCTTGGTTACTTCGGAGCCCTGGAAGGAAACCTGTTATTCCAGGAAGCAACCCAGGACTGTGGTCACCCATGATTCCCAGTCCATATTTCAGTCCCCAGTTTGCCAATTGTAATGTGTTCTTCCCTGTGTGATTTTTGTCACCAGAATAAAACCTGAGAAATCTCTAACCGAGGTCCACACCAGTCGTCTTGTGTTAATTAGGATCTTCGTGGTTGAAGGTGACAGAAAACCCACCCAATGAACAGCAAGGGGAATCGCTTGGTTCTGGCGGATAAGCCAAGGTGCAGCTTCAGGCTTGCCTACATCCAGCTGTTCAGACATTCCGGGGGGCGGAAAAATACCTACCAAAAGGGGCTCCTGGTGGCTAATTGGTCTCATGTTAAAAAACAAAAGAAACCCAGGAACCTTTGCCTCTCATGCAAACCCAGCTTCAGGGAGAAAAACTATCTGCCTTCTGCACTGAAATGCCTGCCTGCCAGCATTGTGTTCCTGCTGGTGAGCCAACTCTTATAAAGGAATTCCTGGAATCATATTTCAACCAACAGGATGGAGATAACCCCTCTGTCCAATCGGAGCTGAGGAACTATAGTCTCTGTTAGCATCTTTAAAATAATATATATATTATTGATTTCAGAGAGGGAGAAATAGAAACATCAATGATGAGAATCACTAATTGGCTGCCTCCTGCATGCCCCACACTGGGGATCGAGCCCACAACCCCGGGCATATGCCTTGATGGGGAATTGAACTGTGACCTCCTGGTTCTTAGCTCTGTTAGCATCTTTGATGAATCAGAATGGCTCCACTCCTTAGTGCTTTTTGGGCCAATCAAACTGATGATTTGGGGTACTAATTTGCATGAGAACAGGCTAATTAAGGGTCAGGGGCTGGGGCTTCCCTATATAAGTTTGATTATGGCTGGGCAATGCTTGTTCCTTTTCCACCAAAGACTGATTCCTTGGCTGGAGCTGAAACAATTTGCCAGAGGGCTGTGTTGTTCTATTTCGAGATGTTTGCTCTGAATAAAGTATCTTCTTTCACTGCACCCTACATTGGGGATTTCTGTTGGCATTGACTTGGCACCATGACGATTGGTTGACAGTTGTGACCACTGCCCAACCCCCCTACTGCTGGCCTTGCCTGGGTCATGGGCCAGAGCTCTGGGATGATCAGATGGTTCAGGCCTGGATCAAGCCTCTCCTGAGAAGGGGAGGACTACAGGTTCCAGGATATAGCGTGGATGCTCCCCAGAAGGGAGACAAGACAGGCACAACAGGGCCACTACTCAACTATCTGTCTGGATCATGAGCAACAGTGAAAGAAGTTTACCAGATAGATTCTCAGTTCCATAGAAAATTAAAATGGCCTTATTGAGCAACAGCTTTCCTTCCCACAGCATTTATTGGGCACCCGTGTGCCAGGACCCTGTGATGAAACACTGGCTCAACATCACACCAGCCTGGAAGGGATTCTCCCATTTTGCAGATGGGAACACTAAGGCCCAGAGCCCCAAAGGCACGACCTCCTGGCTCCCCGAGACTGCAAACAGGCGACGCAGAGCTAGAGGCGGGAGCTGATAATTAAATTTGCGCGCTAATGGAGGCCTCTTCGGCGTGGGCACCTCCAAGTCACCTGGTCGTAGCTCCGCCCCCTTCAGCAGGATGTGTCCGCGTTTTGAGACCAGAAAATGGCACACCCGGCGGCCTCCACCCGCCCAGGCTCTCCCTGAGCACCGCTCGAGGTCGCGGACCTGAGTGGGCACTGAAGCTCGAATCCCAAAGTGTGCCAGGCAGGTGCGGCGCGGGGCAGCCTGGCTGGGTACCCTCCGGGGCACCCGGGTGCTGAGACCGGAGCCCGGGGCGGGGCGGCGCGTGCGCACAAGGTCACCGCGGGAAGTTTGAACCTGTCAGGCTGGGCCGCGGGGCTGGGGACAGCGCGGGCATGGGCGCCGCGGCGGAGCTGGCTTGGCGGCTGCGGGCAGCGCTGCAGGAGGAGGAGCCGCAGTGAGGACGGGACCGGGGCGGGCGGACCGGGGCAGGGGGCGAGGGTGGCGGTCCACTCTGACCCCCTGATCGCAGGGCTGTGGAGGAGCTGCTGCGCCGCGGCGCGGACCCCAACCTGGTGCTAGCGGACGGCGCGGCAGCTGTCCACCTGGCGGCGGGAGCCCGGCACCCACGCGCTCTGCGCTGCCTCAAGGCTCTGCTGTGTCGAGGCGGGAACCCCAACGTGCGGTGAGGCGGGTCTGGGCTCTGAGCGGGGCCTTCCGGGTAGGGAAGGGGGCTCCCCAGTAGGAAGGCGGGGTCTCCCCAGCCGGAAGGCGTGGCCTCGGAGTCCCGGAGAGTGCATCCCACGTTCCAAGGGTGGGGATTCGGCAGCCCAGGGAGGAGCTTGTGGAACTAGGGGAGGGATCCTGAGAGCCCAAGGGCGAGGGCGAGGGTCCCAGAATGAGGGTGAGGGATGGGGTTGCGCTCGGGCCAAAATGGGGATCGAAGTTTCGGGTCCAGGGGTGGAATCTCTAGGGTCAGAGAGCAGAGATTTGAGTCCCAGGCCGAGGGCGTAGGATCTAGGTTCCGAGGGTGTCTCGGGCTGGAGGGTGGAGATGGGGGACAGAGTCCGAGGACACCCCTTGGCTCCTGCCCCAGATCGGCCGAGGCGCTGACACCGCTGCACGTGGCCGCCGCCTGGGGCTGTAGCCGCAGCCTGGAGCTGCTGCTGAGCCAGGGAGCCGACCCCCGGCTGCTCGACCAGGTGAGGGACCTGGAGGAGTGTGGGGGGGGGGCGCGGGGGGGGGGGGCCCAACTGGGAAGGGGGAGGAAGGGGGGAAAAAGGGCTTTGGTGGTGATCGCGCCTCCGCAGGATGGACTCCGGCCACTGGACCTGGCAGAACAGCAGGGGCACCAGGACTGTGTGCGCGTCCTGAGGGAGCTCCCAAAGCTGACTAGGACCCCTCCGCGGACCCGGTTAGAGACCCAGGAGCCGGAGCCTACGCCCAGCGGTGAGTGAGGCCTGTGCGGAGACGCGGCTTGGCCTAGGGACCAGCTTATCGTGTCTCTCACTGATTTCCACCGTCTCCCGCTGGTCCTGACTGTCTCACGTCCAGTGTCTCTGGTCAGCTCTCGCTGCCTTCACTCATTCTCTTTTCCCTTTGACTCACTCCAGCTACCTGTTGCTGATCCAACTCCCATCTCTGCCCCGCCCCCGCCCCCCTCTCTGACCCCAACTCCCATCCTCTGCTGCAGGCTCAGCCCTCAAGGGAAAGGGGCTGGATGCCAGCCCCTCTGGACCTCCCAGTGTGATGCTGGACTCCACGGGCCTGGGCAGCAGGGACAGCAGGGACAGGGACCTGGAGGCTAGCCCTGGACCCTCCAGCCTCCTCGCCTGCCCTGAAGTTGCTGACAAGGATGGCAGCTTGGAGTCCTCCCCTGGGTGCTGGGACTGCAGCTCAGATGCCTCCTTCGTCACAGCAGTCGAGGCTTCTGAATCCAAGGACCCAGCCCCGCATACATACCCCCGGGCTGGGCCATTGCCCAGGCAGCAACTCCTGCCTCATATCCGACCATCCCAGAGGAGGCTAAAGTCTCCGGACACCCCACAGCCGGAACATGGAGCCATCATGACGGACAAGGAGGCCGAATTAAAAGCCCTCCTACAGGCCCTGACTCTGACCTCCCCATCCCACACGTCCCTCCCAGAGAGGAGCCCAGCCCACAGCCCCCCTCCGCAACCGCTGCCTGGACCCCTCGACTTCCACTTCCTCACAGATGACCAATCGTCCCCGGACAGTGAGGGGGGCGCCCTCTGGCTGACGGAGGACGAGGTGCATTCCACAGGGGGCAGGGACCCAGTCCGCTCTGGCGGGTGTCTGCCAGTCATGTCTGACCTGGAACTGCTGCAGAGGCTCCGGGCTCTGGGTGAGAGCCCAGGCCCCGTCACGCCCTTCACCCGGCCACATTACCTCCGACGACTCCAAGAAGCCCAGGCTGCTCCTGGTTAGTCCCTTCCGGGCATCCGGAGACTCCCGGCTCTCCGTGCCACTTCTCTCTTCATCTCTGGGAACCACCCCTTCCTCTGTCTCTCTTGACTCAGTTTCCCCTCCCAGGCCCAGACTTTTCAGGGCACAGCCCAGAGCTGACTGAGGCCCTGAGGACAGGCCGAATCCCAGACGCCCAGGCAGATGAGGATGCACTTGCCCAGCAATTTGAGCAGCCGGATCCCAGCAGAAGGTGGCGGGAGGGGGTAGTGAAGTCCAGTTTCACGTATCTGCTGCTGGACCCCAGGTACTCCGAAGTGGGAGCTGGGCACTCTGGGGTTGGTTCCTACATACTGCACGTCCTCCGAGGGGAACTGACCCCTCTCTCTGGTCCTAAGCTTCATCTAGAAAAGGCAGTTGGAACTAATTCAAGCCGCTGAGTGTCTTTGGGCGCTGCCTTATAAACTGTGGGTCACTGGATGTGGGTTGTATATACCCTGTGACCTTAGAGAGTTTCTCTAGGGCTACTCTTGTCACTCTTTCCTCTTTGAGCCAAGCCTTTTCATCCAGGGAGACTCGGAACCTGCCAGCACGAGCCTCCTCACTAACTCCAGCTGAATGCCTTCGGGCTTTCGTCCACGCCATCTTCTATGTGGGCAAGGGGACCCGGGCCCGGCCCAATGTTCACCTCTGGGAGGCCCTTGGCTACCGTGGGAGGTCAGGAAAGCAGGTATGAGGATAAGTACCAGGGTCAGGGCAGGGACAGCCAGGCCGTGGGCAGGTAGAGGAAGGAGGGAATTGGGAGGCAGACCCCTGACCTTGCCCCGGCCCCCTAGGCCTGCCCCAAAGTGCGCCAGATCTTGGACATTTGGGCTAGTGGTCGTGGAGTCGTGTCCCTGCATTGCTTCCAGCATGTGGTCGCTGTGGAGGCTTACACTCGAGAGGCGTGTCTTGTGGAGGCTCTAGGTGGGTGCCTGGCTTGTGGGGGGAAGGGTCACAGGAAAGGCACTTGCTCTGCCAATTCCCTCACCCCTGCCCTCTCAGGGCTGTTAATTTGTTCAACGAGCAATTATTGAGCACCAATGATGTACCTGCATATGCACATATTTTGCTCCATGGATTTATACCTGCTTAAGGGGAATACACAGTGGGTTCACTGTCACATTTCTCTACTGGAATTCACTGAGGTTACCCCTGTGACCTCATTCCCAATCTCTCCAGGGATCCGGACACTGACCAACCAGAAACAAGGACACTGCTATGGAGTGGTGGCGAGCTGGTCACCCAGCCGCCGCCGCCGCTTGGGAGTACATCTGTTGCATCGCGCTCTCCTTGTCTTCCTGGCTGAGGGCGAGCGAGAGTTGCGACCCCAAGACATCCAGGCCTGTGGCTGAGCACTGGGAAATTGCCCATCCGGGCTGGGTGGAGGTCAGGGTGTTTGAATGTTCCAGCTGCCCTGTGCTGAAAGCAGCCCTCCACCTCCGGTTCTAGAAGTCTGCGGGGGGAGGGGAGGTGGAATGAGAAGCAGGGAAGACCTCCCCCTCAAGCTAAGGGAGGACTCTGTTACAGATGGAACTGCTGGGGAGGTAGTGAACTCCCCATCATGGGAGGAGAACAAGTGGACCAGAAGGTTCTTTGAAACATTTGGTACTTTGGAACTTGCCAGGGCTTTGGCGGTTTGGGCCTGTCTGTGTAGACAAAGTCCACTTTGATCTTCCAGGCACAGGGGCCCACACTGGGCTGGGAGCTTCCTCAGCTACATGAAGGGAAGCTATCCAGTTCAAGAGCTGGGTCCTGCTGCTGCCAGAGGTGGTACCTCAGACCAGTCACTTGTCTGTCTGAGCCTCAGTGTCCTCAGTAGGGACAGTGAGGTCCTGCCTCAGGGGATTGTGGGGATCGGATGGGACTCAGAGCCCTGCCCTGAGCCAGAGGTGACCCAGGTGGAAAGTCTCCTGGGTAAGGGCAGTGCCCTGAGTTCTCAAGGTGCCAACTGTGTCTGGTGATAGGCCAGGGCTAGGGAGCTGGTGGGTTGTGGGTATAAGACACCATCCCTGGGGGTCACTGTGCCACGCAAGCTTCCTGGCATTGCTTCTCTGAGCCTGTTTCTGCCACCATAAAATGGGATCAGTAACCCCAAGTTCTGGTGGTGCTCTGTGATTTCAGATTAGTCACATTTGCAAAGAGTTTCAGTAAGATGCCAGGCTGTGGCGCTGGCGAGGTGCTGGCGGGATCATTTAAGTTTTCCAGAAGTTGCTTCTTCAGAGCGTCCAGTGCGTTAGGGACTTGGGGAAATGGGCTGCCTCATTGGTTTCGCTGTCTCCTCCTCATTGCAGCTTCGGCTAACCAGGTTCTGTAGTTCGACTCTAACCTGGACGGAGGTTCACCCACTCAGGTTCCTCCACTTTAGAGCCCATGATGCGACCCCCCACCCCACCCCCGCTCCCCTCCCAGCCTCCCGAGGGGGCCTGGGCTCCCCATTCTAATGGAACTGAAGAAACCTCTCTCTGAGCCGAGCAGCTTCCCAAACACCAAGCCTCCTGATAAAGTGACAGCAATGAAAACGGTGTCATCTACCCAGGAATGCGCAAACAGGTCGCTAGGAAAGAATCCAGAGACCTCCAAAATCCCCAAAGAGATGGGCTTGGTCTAACGGAGTTTCCCAGCCCCTGCTCCATTGATGCTCGAGCCCAGTTCCTTCGGGGGTGCGGGCTGTCCTGTGCATCGCAAGGCGCCAGGAGGCATCCCTGGACTCCACCCACCAGGGGTCACTATGGCCCTCCACCTCCCAGATGTGGTCCAACTGTCTCCAGAATTTCCCAAGGGACAGCTGTGCCCCTGGTGAGAGCCACTGGGCTAAAGTGGCGCATAAACCAGTGGGGAAAGGACCCAACGGCAGTAACCAAGGGGGCAGTTGTCTCCTGCCGCCATCCTCACAAACCGCCAGCGTACCTAGATATACAAACAGGATAAAACACAGAGGAACAGGAGCATGGCCACGGGGCAGGGAGACCCTTCTGCTGGACAGGAAATGATTTGGTGGCTTCAGAATAAATACCTTCATGACAAAAGCCACCCTAAACCAAGTTGAAAGATAAAATGGGACAGCAAGAGGCACTGACTTGCTGTGTGACTTGGGGTGAAGGGGATTCAGTGAGCTCAGCACGGGGCCTTGTATACAGCTGGCACTCCATTATGGCTCCTCTAATCCCATGCGACATCCGGTGACCCTCACCTCAGCCTCCATGTGGACCTCTTCCTCCCCTACAGCGACAAGGAGTTCATTCCCCCCGACTTTCTTCCTTCTGCTCTGGGAATACTGCCCGAGCAGCCCAGTGTTCTGAGGAGGAAGGGGAAATTGGGGAAGCCATCCTGGAAGGGCAGGCACCTGCATCAGCCCAATTTGCAGATGGGGAAACTGAGGCTCGGGGGAACCCCCCTGCCCTATGGTCAGCCAGCACAGGTCCGGAGGCTTGGATTGTCACTTCTTTTTATTGAGTTACAGGTTGAGATGTGCAGATTCTGTGGTGCCAGTCCCCCCATCCCTGCCCCCTTAGACGACAAAAGCTACCAACGCCAGGAAATGGGAGTGGAGGGTCTTGGGTAATGGGGCGCCCCCCCCTTCAGGGTCTCTGGATTAAGCATGGCTAACATGTAAGACAATGGGGTGGGTGTCGCCTCAACCATGACTATGGCCTTGGCTTTGATGGGCAGGGGGCTTCTGTACAAGGTCATCCTCTGCGAGAGTCCCTGCTACGGGCAGGATGGGCCCCAGGTTGGCTGGGCCCCACAGGATGCAAGCGGAGCCTGAGTGTCCACCCGGCTCCCTGGAATGCCACGCCCAGCCAGCCAGCCGAGGGGCGTCTCCCCAGGCCGACCCCGTCCACCAGAGCTGACGGCCTGCCCAGATATCCTGGCTGCAGACCCAGCAGCGCCGGCTCCTGCTCTTCCTCAAGGCCCTGCTGGCCCAGCAGCTACTTCTTCTCAGGAGGCACAGTCAGGGCACTAGGCGGGGGCTCGGGCTCCCAGAGCAGAAATTCATGGAGCAACGTGTTGACCGTCTCTGGACACTCCAGCATCACCATGTGGCTGCCTTCATCGATGAGCTTCAGGAAGGCCAGAAGCAGGATCTGTAGAGGACAAAGGCTCAGGGCACACACAGCTGGCGGCTCTGTGACTCCCTGCTAACCACCTACGGCCTGCAACATGGGGAAGGCCCTCCTGAAGTCTACCTCATTGCTGCACTTTCATCCAAGGGGGCTGGGGGATAGCCTGTCACCCAGCTGGAGCCCAACTGGATTTCTCAGCCCCAGCACGACTGACATTTGGAGCCTGATTTTTCTTTGCTGGAAGGCCATCCTGTTTATTGCAGGGTGTTAAGTAGCATTCCTGGCCTCCTCCCCACCTCTCCACCCCTAAGTGCAACGACCAAAAAAGTCTGCAGGCATTTCCAAGTTTCCCTTGGGGCTGGGGGAAGGGAGCAGAATCCTCGCTGGTTAAGAACTGCTGGTCCAGCCCTAGCCTGTTTGGCTCAGTGGATAGAGCGTCGGCCTGTGGACTGAAGGGTCCCAGGTTCGATTCCGGCCAAGGGCACATGCCCGGGTTGTGGGCTTGATCCCCAGTAGGGGGCGTGCAGGAGGCAGCCGATCAATGATTCTCTCTCATCATTGATGTTTCTATCTCTCCCTCTCCCTTCCTCTCTGAAATCAATAAAAAGAAAATATATTTTTTTAAAAAAAGAAAGAACTGCTGGTCCAGAGCTATTCCAAGTGCTAAGGACCCTAAGACCCCTTTTTGGCAACCTCTGATCTAAAGACCTCCTGGCCTGCTCTCCCTGAATCTTGTAGCCGACCCCACTCACTGGTCACTTATACAAATCCCAGCTGTAAAGAGTGCCTTTTTATGTGCAGGGGGATAGTGCATAATCCTAATAGCTGGGCAGGGCAGCCCTACTTTCTGGATTTCTCTCTCTAAGCTCCCATGTCCCTGGGGCTGAAAAACATGGCTGAGTCTCCCTGGGTTGCACAAGGGGGTCTGGGGTACAGTGGCCAACGTGCTGAGCCCCTACCTCAGCCATGCGCTGGTCTTCTTCCACCGGAACAAACTTGTCATGCATGCCATGGACGAGCAGGACCGGCACAGTGAGCTCCGCATGATAGACCTCGTCGCCCTCGGGCCAGTACTGGCCACTCATCATGGCTCGCAGCACGAAGGACGACACGTTGAATGCATTGCCCTCCTTCAGTAGCTGCTTCTCTTTGGCCCCTTGGCGGGCGAAGCCGGCCCTGGTGGTAGGGACGCACTGCTGGAGTCCTTGTGCCATTGGCCCACCAAGGGTGTCCCCCCACGCCAGCCCCAGCCATTACAGTTTCCCCTCCCACACAACTCAGGGGGGTGCCAGGGTCTGCCAGGACTGGGGGTCACTCACTTGAGGAAGCTCCAAGCCAGGCAGGGTGACAGGCAGTGCAGGACACACGTGGGCATGTTGAAGATGGAGCAGAAGCTGGGCTCCAGTGCCGTGGGGCCCCCGCCGTTGATCATGATGACCTTATGCACCAGGTCTGGGTACTCGTGCGCCAGGAACGTACAGAAAGAGACACTGCCCAGTGGGTGGGTGGGGGTTGAAGGGTGGTGGTCAGCAGGGTGCAGTGAGGGGGTTAATGTATACATCTTACCCAGAGGCAGGTCCTTGAAGGCCAAGATTTCCCCCCTAGGGCCCATGGACATTGAGTGGGGATGAGGGATGGGTTGGGCATTTGAATGTTCTGAAATTGTGAGGTGTGTGTGTGCTGAGGGTAGAATTTTTTTTTTTTTTAAGAATTCGAACTTAGAACTTTCCATAGATCCCCAAGGTACCATGACCTCCAAAGGGGTAAGAGTTACTTATTGCCAATTGTTGAGAAGCAACCTGATTAAACAAACATCCCTCCCCTTATGCAAGGTGGAAGGGTCTGCCTGAGGAGCCCCAGGTCAGCTCCTCATTCCTTCTACGGAGGACCACTTTGTTTTTGTAAACTAAATTCACAATTTTGTAAATTTATAAAATATTTTGTAAAATTTTATTGGAACACAGCCGCCCCGCTTGTGTACAATTATGGCTGCTTTCCTGCTATGGCATTAGAGTTGTGAAGTTACAGCAGAGACGGATGGATGATTCACAAACCTAAAATATTTACTATCTGGCCCTTTAAGAAAAAGTTTGCCCGTCTCTACTATAAAAAGGGATGATGGGACGGGCAGAAGTTGGGCGGACCTGACTGTGCCAGTGACTCACTGAACGCCCTTGGGCAGGATGCTTAACCCCTGAGCCTCCATCTCCACACCTGTGACAAAGTAACTATGCTGACCTCATAGCATTGTTATGGGATCACAGGAGCTAGCACGCCAGCGAGTGATCATTTAATTGGAGAAATCATTAGCATGAGCATCCACTTTGGGGGTTGTGATCATATAAACAAATAAGAGCTCTTACCTCCCAGCCTGGCTTCCTTTCTTTCAGAAGTTTATGTGACACTTCTTTTTCTTGTCTAATTGCATAGGCTACAACCACTAAAACAATTATTCTCAACCTGGCTGGCTGATGGGATTCTGCCTTTCCTTCTGGATAAAGGAGGGAGTGGTACCCTTTGACAGTGACCAGGCACCCAGGCCCAGAGCCTTCCATAGAGTGAACTCTCATCTAAATGCTAGATGATATTATCTATCACTCCTTCAAGGGAGAGTGAATTACAGCAAACTGCCTTGTAAAGAGAATTTATGGGATTCCAATGAGCCCTTCCTTGGGGCCCTTGGGATCTCCAGGGCAAGCAATTTTGAACTTAGTTGAAGACATTGGTTCTCAGCCAGGGATAATTCTGCCCACCAGGGGAACTTTGGCAGCATCTGAAGACATTTTTTGTCACGATCATCACTAGACCACGTGCTAAGAGGTCAGAGATGCGGCTAACCATCCTACAGGGCACATGAAAGCCCCTCACAGAAAAGAATTACTGGACCAAAAATGTCCACAGTGAGAAACACTGCTTTGAAACAATGTTAAACAATAGCACTGGTGGTAGGGATCCCTGCCTTGTTGCAGATGTTAATGGGATCTTTCAACGAGGAAAATCAGTGTTTTGTGATGGGGGTGTCCAGCCTCTGTCAGCCCCCACCCCTGACCCCCACCTTCCCCCCCCAGCATTGGCTCACCCGTAGGAATGCCCAATGAGCACATTTCGCTTCTTGGCATAGCGCTTGAAGATGGCACGCATGTCCTCTGCCAGCGCATAGAAGGTATAGGCTGCAGCCACCTGGGGCGCCGAGCTGGCCCCATGACCGGCCAGATCCGGAGCCACCACCTCATAGCCCAGGCGCACAAAGAAGTCTAGTTGCTCCTTCCAGATGGCCAGGGAGCCGCCAACACCATGGATGAAAAAGAGCACCACATCGGCCTGTGTGCCCTTGCAGCTGGTGATCCGCTTCTCACAGTCAATGTGGATGGTCCTCTTGGGGCGCCGGGCTCGCCGCCGTCGCCCGCCACTGCCACTCCCAGCATTGGCCGGGCCCGAACGGCCATCGCTGCCTGACGGGTCTGCCAGCTCCACCTCTAGAGAGGCCGGAGGCTCCCCGGAGCCATTCTGCCCAAGCAGGAGGTCAGCTCTTGGTGCCCGGCCCAGGTTCTCCACCAGTAACCTCCCGTTACGGTACACGGTGATTCGGCGCTGGCACCGGACCAAGCCGGACCGGTCCCCCTGGGCTGTATCAGGTAGCGGTGGAGGTGGGGTTGGAGCTGGAGCAGGTCCAGCGTGCTTCACCCGCAGCACGCGGCCAGGCTTGACCTCCACGAAGGTGTAGCCATCGCTGGACTCGACGCTCTCCAGTGGCCCCACTGCATTGGGTGGTGCACCCAGTAGGCAGCAGAAGATCCCATCGGTCACCCCGGTCAGCATGGTGTGTCCTGTGAGTGGGGAAGACAGCTCAGGGGCCCTGGGAGCGGCCCCCACACCATCCACTTCCCACACCTGGAGCAGAAGTCACCCTTGGAGGCTCCATCTAGGCTCCAGTTTATGGAGGATCAGGGCCAAGATGTTCTGACTGGCCCAGCCAGCATGGCTCAGTGGTTGAGCATCAACCTATGAACCAGGAGGTCACGGTTGGATTCCTGATCAGGGCACGTCTGGGTTGCAGGCTCAATCGCCAGTGGGGGATGGGCAGGAGGCAGCCAATCAATGATCCTCTCTCATCATTGATGTTTCTCTCTCTCCTCCCTTCCTCTCTGAAATCAATAAAAATATTTAAAAAAAAGAAAAGAGAAGAAAGAAAGAAAGAAAGCCCTAAGCAGCTAGGTTTGGCTCAGTGTGTAGAGCATCGGCCTGCGGACTGAAGGGTCCTGTCCTGGGTTCGATTCCGGTCAAGGGCACATGCCCAGGTTGCGGGCTTGATCCCCAGTGGGGGGTTGTGCAGGAGGCAGCCAACTGATGGTTCTCTCTCATCATTGATGTTTCTATCTCTGTCTCCCTCTCCCTTCCTCTCTGAAATCAATACAAATATATTTTTTTTAAAAAGAAAGATGTTCTGTCTGGTCAGTGCCTGCTGGTGGTTGGCCATTCTGGTCTGTCCTAGAGAGGAAGGACCTGGCTATGGGGGCCCGAGAGGCATTTATAGGGAAGGTGGTGTAGTCAGGTGGACCTTCCTGGGGCGGGGGGGGGGCATTATGGCCCAGTCCAGAGGATCTCCCCCAGCTCAGATTTATAGCAGTTATGGTTTCCTAAGCCCATTCATTCATTTATCCATTCATTAATCCACTCACACATGCACTCTTTCATTAACTCTGTCACTGAGCTAGCATGCTCTGTGGGTCTCTGAAGGCATCTAAAAATGCCCCAATCCCAAGTCTCTAAACCTGGCTCCTGAAAGGTAAGGCCCCGGGGGACAAGGTTTGGGACGGAGCTCCAGAGCCTTTGTCCATCTCTCTCTCCAAGACCATGGGGCGCTGGATCTGTTTCACAGAAGGACAAGCTGGGGCTCCAACACTGGGTTCTGGGGGGCTGACACACAACCCCTAATGGTGGAGATGAAGATGGAGAAGGCAGTGTTCTGCCTGGGGGCTTCCAGGTCTCCATCCTGTTCCCTGGGCCACCTCTCCCGTGTCCATGGCAACCACAGGCAGTTACATAACTCAAGGGGGATATGGGCACATCACACCCCCATTGTCTCTAGGGCCTGGAGACGGGACCAACCCCTCCCCCATTCCCATCCTTGGCGCCGCGGGGATCACGCACGCCGCGGAAGGCCCTGGGTGACCCATACTTGCTGATGGAAGGGGAGCAGGCTGCACCCCGACCTCTGGCGGGTCCCAGCCCCAGATTGCAGAGGGGAACACCGATGCGCCACGGCAGCCCCCCTCCCTAATGCCAGGCCCCTACCTCCCGAGTGCCTATCAGCACCTTGGCGGGGTCAAGGCCACGGGGGCTCCACGACTTCCTAAGCACCCGAGCGCGGACTTTGTGGACACCCCCTCAGAAGTGGAAGCCCCGGAGGCCTCAATGTCCCCCTCCCAGGGCCCACTCCCCGCTCACCTCATCGAGGGCTCCGGGCCCGGGGCGGGGCGGAGGGTCCCGGGCGGAGAAGCCAGCGTCTGCCTGCAGGAGCCGTTTACATGTTGGCGCGGGGTCGGGCCGGGCGCGGCTACGCGGGACGGCGCGGGTCTGGAATGGTGGTCAAGGAGGGGGCATCCCACCGCCGCTGCTGCTGAGCTAACCGGCCCTTTAAGTCTCTCCCCGGGGGGCGGAGCCGCGCGCTGACCGACGGGCACCTCCGCCAATCGCAGCTGCGGACTGACCTGCCCTAGTTAGACTACCAATCAGAAGCGGCATCTCGGCATGGGGGCGGGCTGCAACTGCCCAGCCCGCTTCGGGGGCTTGCAGAGGTGGGAGGAGGTATTGGGCCTGGCCCAGGGCCGAGGAGGGGTCGCAAGTTGGTGCTCGAGGAGCTCAAGGGGGCGGGACCCGGAGCCCCCTCGCTGCGAATAGGATCCCCTCGGCCAGCCCCTGCCTCCGAGCTGCCCTGTCCCCTCCAAACGAAGCCCCAGGTCCTCTCTCTGTGCTGACCTTTCCCTGTAGAGACGTCCAGATCTTTACAATTTCAGGTGGGGAAACTGAGGCACAAGGTCACAAGACCAGTGGAGGCGGGTGGGCAGGGATGGGATTCGGATCCACGCTTGTATGACTCTAATTCCTGGAAATGTATTCCTTAAACCTTTACACAGAAGTCTTGGCGCTCTGGGAATTAGGGAGTCGGAGTTCTCCAGATCGGCCAGTTTAACCAGTGGCTCTCTGGTCCCAGCTGGAGTCAGAGAGCCCAGGGTCCAAAGCCACCCTCTGCCCTTTGCAGATATATGACCCCGGGCTGGTTGCTTCCCTGAGACTCCACTTATTTATCTATGCAATTAATCTCCTCGTGCGTTCTCTATGCAGGTAAAACAGCACGGTAAGCGCTCGATACTTTATGGGCATTATTGTACTGATGTAGTATTGTAGTGGTTTGCTAAATGACAATGCGGTAAGATGGGCTTCAGAGGACAAGGGGTTAACCATTCCTTGTCCGTTCCCAACTCCTAAAATTTGCTGCCTGAGCTGGATTAGGTCCAGCCACCCACTCCCGCCCACTTAGAGCGCTTCTGGGATAATATTCTTGCAGCAAACACACACTCCCTCCCCAAGCTGGGAGATGCTTGGGTGCTGCAGGGACTCAGCCCCGAGCCTGGCCCTGGAGGGGCCCCGGGCTTCTGGAAGTGGGGAGAGATACGTGGGGGCAGATTTGGGCCAGAGAGAGGAGCAGCATTTAGGGAGACAGTATCAGAGAAAGGGTTTTTTGTTGTTGTTGTTGTTGTTTTTAAAAATAAAGAGGAATAGGGGAGTACCAGGCAGGGGAGGGCATGGCTGAAAGTTAGGGTGTGTTCACATGCTTGCCAGAGGAGCTGAATATTTTCCCTGGGACAGTGGGGAATATATATATATATATATATTGATTTCAGAGAGGAAGGGAGAGGGAGGGAGAGATAGAAACATCAACGATGAGAGAGAATCATTGATCGGCTGCCTCCTGCACATCCCACACTGGGGATGGAGTCTGCAACCCCAGCATGTGCCCTGACCGGGAATCAAACCTTGACCTCCTGGTTCATAGGTCCATGCTCAACCACTGAGCCACAGATCTGAGTATTTGAAAGATCCTTCTAACCCTGGCCTGGTGGCTCGGTTGGTTAGTGTTGTCCGATGCACTAAAAGGTTTCGGGTTCGATCCCTGGTCAGGGCACTTCCAGGAGACAACCCATTGATGTTTCTCTCACCTCTCTCCTCTCTCTCTCTCATCATTATCTATACATCTATATATCTCCTCAGGTGAGGATTAAAAACAATTTTTTTAAAGTTCTAGAGCTCCAATGGGGGCACCGCCAAGGACAAGCTTGCCACTTGACTGGAAACTGGATCGCGGAGAGGAGCAGGGATCACCCCTCGGACTCCAGCCAACTCGAACTCAGGCCTCCTGGGCTTATCGCCAGGGGGCGGAGACTTGGCTGAGACCAGAGGAAAGCTGCCAGCCAACTGTGTACCATCTGCCGGGCTCCCGATGGACGTGGGAGGTTCAACCAGCCACTTCCTGCAGCTGTCACCAGCTGTGCCACCGCCACCCCGGGCGCCCTCGGCCAGGGGACGGGAGGAACTACAACTCCCAGCAAATCGCGGGACATAACGCGCAAGCCCAAGAAGTGCCGCTCGCCAGCTCCTACTGGTCCGCACTCCAACTACACACACCTGCAGGTGCGGCCGCTCACTCCTTGGGCACGCAGGATGTAGAACTACAACCTCGGAGGCCCCCTCGGCAATGAGGTTAGAGAAACTACATTTCCCAGAAGTCTCCGCTCCGCGGCTGCGGAGCCTGTGGGTTTCGGAATAGTTGACGCGGACGGGCCGCGTGATCCGAGGATAGACATGGCGCTCTTGGGCAGATCCCTGAGTCGCCCGCTGTGTCCCTTCAGTAGGGCTCTCCTGGATGTCAGGTGAGTCCTCCGGAGGATTAGGCCGGGATCGGGGACTGGGGCCGGCTGGTTACCGAGCACACGACTTGCCGGTGCCTTGCGCAGTTCCTGAGCGCCTTTTGCATTTAGGCTCAGTCCCTGCATGGATCGGGAGCCCAGGCTTAGAGAGGTTGAGCGCCAAGCCAAAGGCACACAGCGCCTCCTCTGACCGTTCTCGCTGTCTCTCTGCCCTTGCAGGTGGCTCCAGCCCCAAACCTTGTTGCGGCTGCCCGACGCCTGGGGGCTCCCCGCCGCGCAGCCCAGCCGGGGCAAGGCACGCGGGAACGAGTACCAGCCGAGCAACATCAAACGCAAGCACAAGCACGGCTGGATCAAGCGCTTGAGCACACCGGCCGGCGTCCAGGTCATTCTTCGCCGCATGCTCAAGGGCCGAAAATCGCTGAGCCACTGAGCGCCTCGCTGCCTCTGAGACCGCCCCCCCGCCCCCCCATTAAAGCATCTCCCTCGCTTCAGACCGCTCCTGCCGCTGTTCTTGTGAGGAGGTTGGATGACTCAGACATGAGTGCTCCTCCGATTGTGGGGTTGGCCCAGGGCAAAAGTCTGGGGTTGGGCCAGAAAGGGGAATAGGAAGTCAGAATCCAACCTATGGCAACAGTCCACGGAATAGTACGTGAACCTCGTCGTGTGCCCACCCATTTCTGACCACCAGTTACCTGCAGTCCCTCCTGCTCCCTCCTGTGTGTGTGTGTGTTTAAAGCAAATCTCAGACATGGTGTTATTTCTTATGGAAATATTTAAGAATGCATTTCTCCAAGATAAGGACTCTTTGAAACATAGTCACAAAATTTCTCACACTTAGAAAAAGTAATTCCTTAATGTCATTAAATGTCTACTAAATTGTCACTTGTCTCACATATGTCATGACTTTCACAGGTCTGAGAGCGCTGTGGGGAAGAGGGAAGGGTTTGAATCCTCCACCTGCCCCTTGGGAACGTGCCACATGACCCTCAGCAAGACCTTAGCCCTCTGAGGCTCATTTGGCTCCTATAAAAGAAGGTATTTCTTCTTTGCTGTGTTCTTAGAGTAATAGTAGCTTCCACTCAGTAACTTATTCCGTCTTTCCTGTTTTGGGTCCTGTCCTCATCAGGCTGTCACTTGAGGGGTGGGTGGTTGGGGCTTGATTTGTACCCAGCCAGTCTGGACACAGCAAAGTCAGGGCTATGGGAGCCCAGAGAAGACGCCTGACTTGGCTTTGGGAAAAATGCAGTCGGGCCCTAACCAGTTTGGCTCAGTGGATGGAGCATCGGCCTGTGAACTGAGGGATCCCAGGTTTGATTTCTGTCAAGGGGATGTACCTTGGTTTCCGGCACATCCGCAGTAGGGGGCGTGCAGGAGGCAGCTGATAGATGTTTCTGACTCTCCATCCCTCTCCCTTCTCTGTAAAAAAAATCAATAAGATATATTAGAAAAAGAAAAATGCAGTTGGACAGATACCTGGCGGAGGTAGCAGGATCCAGAAAGGACCCAAAGGGAGAGGGGAGTGGACAGGGTCAGGATAAAGGGTGGACAAGGGAGGCTGGAGGGACTCAAAATTTGGAGCCCAGGAGGTGGGACTGGATCCTTGGGGGGCTGGGGAGCCATGGGAAGTGTTTGAGCAGAGAGTCTGATTTGTGAGTTCAAAGACTTTCACAGAACTAGTGCGGGAGCTGTTTAGATATGCCGAGACCCCGGGGAGGCTGGGGGTGTTATGGTGGTCCCCCCGTCCTCCGGGGCTGCTGTGGGAACCCGATAAGAACCGTATGAAAAAGCCTAGTAAACCAGAAAGAGGAAACGCTGGCTGAACCTCCTGGAGTTGCGGACTGCAAATCCCAAGAGGCTTCGGGGGCGCGGCCCCCGCCCACTTCCGGATTTTATTGCCCTATCGCTTCCCAGTCCCGGGCGGGGTTTTGCTCCTTCAACCGAGCTTGACCACGAAGAGAGGAGTGGCGACCAATGCGTCCGTGACTTCTCCGTATCTGGCCAATGTGAGCGCGCGGAGACCGTATATCTTGGGGCGGGGCTAGAGGACGGACCAATGACGGGAGGGCGACGCCGCCATCAGGGCAGGCTGTAGCGTGGCTGGAAGTTACTGTGCGGCGGCGGCGGCTAAGAAGGCGGCTGTGGTGGCGGCGGTGGCGGCTGAGGCAGTAGCTGAGGCGGCGACAGAGGAAGCAGAAGATGGTAAGGGCGGCCGCCAGGCCCGTGCTACCCCTTCGCTCGACAAAATGGCGCCGCGGGCCCACCCACTTCCAATAATCCCCGAATCCCCTACCTCCCTGCCAGGCCCTTCTGGCCCGGCCCCGCCCCTCCCTCTGACCTATGGCCTTCGACCTATGGCCTTCGACCCCTGGGTCCTGCTGAGAGCTTCCTGCTGACCCCTCCCTGGCTTCTCCGACCCCGACCCGGACCCCACCTAGGATTCTAGGCCCGGGCACCTCATTCATTTCCGGGTCCCGGTTCCTCTGAAATCGCCCAGGGTGGGGTTGGGATCCCCTGAGGTCCCCAGCCCTGGCCTAGTCCTCTGCGCGCCGGGCCTTGGGGTGTGGGGGGCCGGTCTGGGCATCCGGGCGGGGGAGGGGGCTGGACATCGTGACATGCGGGGCTTTGACGCCAAAGGAAGTGCGACATCGCAGGCTGTTCTGGTCCCCAGAGCCTTGACCCCACCGCCACCGTTCAGGGCCCCCCGACCTGCCCTTAAGGGGGAGCAGCTTCATCTCTCGCATCCCAGACCCGTTTCCTGGTGAATGTGAATAGCAGTAGTCCAGGCCTCACAGGGTTGGGACACTTCAGGGAACTGACATCATAAAGGGTTTAAGACAACGAGCAGGTAACCGATGAGCTGTGCGACTCGGGGTGGGTGACCTCCTCTCCTCCCCAGCTTCTCATTTTGAAGTGGGGACGCTGCTGCCCGGTCGCTGGGAGTTTACAAGCCCCTTTGGGCCAGCTGCTCGTCCTGCACTTGGGGATGCTGGTTCTTTGGGGCTGGGGTCCCCAGCCTGTAAAGTGGGATGGTGACCAGCCTCAGAGTTGGGTCGCCCCCCCTGCCACTGTTTGGCCTCCCCAGGGCCGACGGGGTGATGGGAGCTTTTGTCTGGATAAGTCAAAGCCCCAGGGCCCAGCCCACACATCACGTTCTTGGGATGTGGTGGTGGTGGTGGGGGGGGGGGGGAGGCAAAAGAAGACACCTGCTCAGGCAGGAGATGGGGGGGGGGTCCTAGAGTGTGGGTACCCAAGCCAGGGCTCTGCCGGCTCCCCCTCCCCTCCCCCTCACATCCTGAATCTGCCCCTGGGTCCCCCCGAGGTCCCGGGACTGCCACCCCCTGCCTGGTTGCCTGCCCCAGCCTCCTCCCTGGTCTCCTGGCCTCCATGCTGCCCCCAGGCAGATCGCAGTTTACCTGGCACTAGAGGGAGGGTTGGAAGATGTAAATCAGATTCTAACACTTGCTACCTTGAGAAACACTCCAGGGTCTTCCTTTTGTAACCAGATGAGCCCCGGGGGCAGCCAGGCCCCTGCCCGGCCTCTCTGGCCCTGTTTCCGCATTCTTTGTGCCTTTGCACTGCTGCTCTGCTGCTTGGAGCTCGCCCCTGTGAGCATCACCTGCTCCAGGGCCCGTGACTGGCCTCAGTGTCTCTTTGCACACCACTCTCTTCCTCCTCCCGCTTTGGGTGGGTTTCTGTTGGGCTCCTCCAAGGGGGTTGACACAGATGTTCAGTGAGTGTCAGTGCATGGCTGTGGGCCAGCTGTGGCTGGGATTCGTCTGCTGAGGTGAGGATTGCTCCCTGTGTCTGAGGCCTTGTTGTCCCTCTAAGCTGACAGGAAGTACAGGCAGAATCCTGTCTTCATAGGTTTATTCAGCACAAATGCGTCGATGCTAACAGGTGCCTTCTAGGGAGCTCTGTGCACAGCTCTCTCCCTTGTTGTCTTACTGAGACTCAGAACAAGCCTGGAGGGGGCCCTGCTGTGACCCCCGTTCACTGGAGAAGCTGCCAGGTCCCACAGCCCGGGAGGAGCCAAGCCAGGACGGAGTGTTCTCACCACTCTTGCTGGCCCCATGTCAGCCCTCAGGCTCAGGTGGAGTTAGCCCTGCCTTGCCCTCTGCCCTTAGGGGGTGCCAGTCCAGGGAAGGAGGTGGACACGTAGACAGACGGCCTCCTTGGGGCATGGACGTGGCTCTGGCAGAGGCCCCTGAGGGTGTGCAGAGGGCAGGGCAGGGGGTGTGGAGCTAGGCAGCTGTTTCCCACGTGCAGAAAGGAGCAGCGTGCCTGGGTGGTGGCACAGGCTGGGCTGAAGGTGTGTGTGGCAGGAGGCCAGTGGGGCCCAAGCCCAGCCAGAGCCGTGAAGGCTTTGAGACAGGACCAGGACCACTCCTCACGAGTCAAGTCTCGGTGCCGTGTCATTGCCGCTCGGCAGCCCTCCCTCCCTCCCCCACCCCTCGAAGACCAGCAGACTACTCTCCACTGTCTGGGCCTCACACAGCACCCCGTGCCCTGTCCTCAGGGCCATTTGCCTTCACTGTGCAGCTCTTTGGCCCATACCTGCGTCCCCTGCACTGGGTCCTCCCAGGGCCAAGAGCAGGTCTGCGCCCTCTCAGTGCCCTGGTGCAGGCCTGCCACACAGTAGGAGCTGAAGAAAGCCTGGTCTGGCTGCATGAAGCTGGCCCCCTAGTCTCAGGCCGAGGTGGGACAGGGGTCCTGGGTAAGGGAGGGTTGAGGGGCTTTGAGCTGGCTTTGGAGGAGTAGGTCACCCAGGTGAGAGAGCCACCTCCAGGGAGGCTTGTCCCCCCCAAGGTCTCGTTGGGGCTCCCCCAGAGGTGAGGACCCCTGCTCCTGCCTGCCCCAGATGGTGGGGGCAGATCTGAACAGCGGCTTCCCCAAGGGTGCAGCATCTAGGCTCAGGCATGGGGATGGACAGCCCCCCCCCCCCCCAGGGGATGGTTATTATAGCCTCTTGGGGCTCCGAGCCCTTGGATTTCAGACAGGAAAACTGAGCTCCTGGCATGTCACACAGCAGGAGCTTGGCTTCTCAGGTTGGGCAAACCTGGATTCAAACCGCCTTCCTCATTTTCTCGTTGGGGCCACATGATCTCAGATGAGTGCCATGTGACCTTTCTGCCTCAGTTTCCTCATCCTGTGAGTGATTCCAGATGGGGAAGCTCCTGGCCCAGGCCAGGCCGTCCCATCCCAGGCACGATGACAGTGCTGCACTCCCGCTGTCCTGGCAGTCACTCCCTGCCACAGCTCTCGGCCTTATTCCTCCCCTTGCACACCCCTGCTCTCGTGCCTCAGTTTCCTGAGGTGGACATGGCCTCATTGGCCTTTATTTGTCCATCTTGTGGTTCCGTCTCGTCCCTCCTGCCCCCAGGGTCAGGGTGCTCCTGCCCCCAGAGTTAGGGTGCTCCTGCCCCCAGAGTCAGGGTGCTCCTGCTCCAGAATCAGGGTGCTCCTGCCCCCAGGGTCAGGGTGCTCCTGCCCCCAGAGTTAGGGTGCTCCTGCCCCCAGAGTCAGGGTGCTCCTGCTCCAGAATCAGGGTGCTCCTGCCCCCAGAGTTAGGGTGCTCCTGCCCCCAGAGTTAGGGTGCTCCTGCCCCCAGAGTCAGGGTGCTCCTGCCCCCAGAGTCAGGGTTCTCCTGCCCCAGAGCCATTGCCCTTGCTCAGCTGACCCCAGAGTGTCAGGGACAAAGGACTTTTCAGGAGTTGGGCAGTGAATGAATTCTGTTGCCGGCTCCCCAGCACCTTGTGGGCCTGAGACCTGTAGCGCGGAGTCTCTGCCCCCAGACAGCGGGTGGCAGGGAGGAACAGCCTGCTCTCTGTCTCTGGCCCTCACCCTGGGAGGCCTCCCCTCTTCGTGGGGAAGCCATTAGGTGTGGGTACCCCAGGAGCCGCCCCTGAGCTGACTCCAAGCTGCACAGAGCTTTAGGGAAAGGCCAGCCAACTCTGAAAACCTGACGCTGACATACTGAAGTTGGATTTCTGAGTTTTCTTGCAGTTCAGAATCCTGGGTTCCCAGTTCTGTGTCCTGGCCATCCTGTCCCCTTCACCCAGGCTTCTGGTCCCCACCCCCATTTATTGTCACGCTGGCCCTTGGGGTTTCTTAGGGTGGCAAGCCGTTCTCCTCTGGGTGTCTATTAAAGGTGAGTAAACGGAGACAAGGCTGGGAGTTGAACATTCAACAAGCACACAGGACAGATCTACAGTTGGACGGGCCTGGTCTGACCCCCCAGCCTGCTGCTTGCTTCGGGTATGACTCTAAACAGATGGCCGTGCTCTCTGAGCCTCAGTTTCCCCACCCCTTGCCAGGGTACAGCTCTGAGGTAGAAGGTGCACTTCCCCGGGGTGGTTGCTTTTCTCTGGTTATAGCGGTGTACACATCAGGTGGCCAACTCAAGCCTGTCTTCCGGGAAACGTACAGCAGATCAGAAAGGGAACCTGGAAGTCGCCTGGAAGCCCGTCCACCACCGCAGGTGCTCCAGGGCTGGCCCTTGCAGGGTTTCTCACTCTTTTTTCTGTCTTTCAGGCAGATTTTTTGAAAGGACTGCCAGTCTACAACAAAAGCAATTTTAGTCGATTTCATGCTGACTCTGTGTGTAAAGCCTCGGTGAGTGCAGGTTCAGGGAGCTGGGGGGAGAGGGGGCTGGGGTAATGTGCACCACCCCAATCAGCGTCTCGCTAGGAACAGGGGCCGATCTTCAAGCCTGACCTCACCTAAGGTCTTTGTGCATCTTCTGGTCTGTGTTGGAGGGTGGATCTGAGTCAAGGGGTGAGGGGACCCTAGTCAACCCGCACTCCTAACCCACCTCTTCTGGACCCTCCCTCAGAATCGACGCCCCTCAGTCTACCTGCCCACGCGCGAGTACCCATCTGAACAGAGTAAGTGTTCTCTGTGTGACTTAGCTCATCCAGGCTACTAAGAGGGGAGGATAGCGGGTGGTGCAGGAGGTGTCTTGTGGGACACTGGTCAGCTCCATGACACCCCAAAACGAGTACTAAGGGTTAGGGACCCAGCCCAACCCGGGGTGGGCAGCATGGGGAGGGGTTGTTCAGGTGGAGGGCCTGCAGGAAGGGTGCGGAGCCTGCCTAGTGGGAGGTCACCATGGCCATGATGTTTTATTTTAACCATGAAAAAGAATCCACATGGACCCAGCTGGTTGGCTTCTGTGGTCACTAGGGCTCAGCTATGTAGATCTGTGCTCCCGGTTGGCCTGGGAAGACACATGCGTGAGTCTGCAGCCAGAGCTCCTCCCCACTGCAGGGTGGAAAACTGAATGCAGTAATGGACTCTGCATTTCTGAGAAGGAGGGACCCTAGAGCAGTTGGCTCGGGCCCCTGGGCTTAGGAGGGAAAACCCTGGGTTTCCTGAAATCTCCTCGGTTGGGGTACTGACTTGAGTGCCAGAAAGGCCACTCAGGGCAGAGGTGGCCCCGGAGGCCAAGGAGGGAGGAGCACTGTCCTGGGAGGGGCAGTGCTGGCCAGGAGGGAGGCTGGGCCATCTGCAGTCTCTCTCTGCAGCCTCTCCCTGCAACTTTGTCTTTCCTCCTCAGTCATCGTGACAGAAAAAACAAACATCCTTTTGCGCTACCTACATCAGCAATGGGACAAAAAGGTAAGGCACGTTGGGTTCCAGTGCTGGGACTCAGGGGAGACACAGTGCCCAGCACAGGGGCTTTGAGTGGGGGAGGACATGGGTCTGGGAGATGGGTCTTGAGGGCTGAATAGGAGTTTGATAGGCGATCCAGGAGAGGGAGTAGCGTTTCAGAGGAGGGAATGGCTGTGTAGAGGCTACAGAGCTCGTGCTCAGGGATGGATAGGGGCTTGGCCAGCCATTCCAAGGCTCGGGCAGCTCCCAGGCCCAGCTCCCACAGCCTGCAGCCTGCACAGTCCTGGTGGCAGAATGATTCTAGTGTGATTATTTGGAATCTTTGTTTAGTGGTAAAAAATACATGTGATTAAAATCCAGGCCATTCTAGAGGTTGTGACTGCCATGGAAAGTCATCTCTCCTCCCCCCAAGAGGCTGCCTTTTTAACATGCAGGATGTTTTTCTCCTTCTTTGTTGAAAATCTCTACATGTTGTTGTTTTTAAATATGTTTTTATTGACCTGAGAGAGAGAGAGAGGAACATCTATCGGCTGCCTCCTGCATGCCCCCTATTGGGGATCAAGCCTGCAACCCGGGCGTGTGCAACCCAGGAATTGAACCGGCAGTCTCTTGGTGCTTGGGATGATGCTCAACCAACTGAGCCACACCTTCCAGGGCTCTACATGTTGTTTTATAACGAACTCAGTTTGTTTTCTCGCCTAACATTAAACATCTGATAGCAGCCTGCTCTGGGAAAGACGGAAGGGGGACCCGATGATGAAGTAACTGCTTAGAAAACGCAAGCTCCTTGCCCACACTGGCCCCTTCCTCGGCCCCACAGGCTTTAATTCCCCAAAGTGGGGAAAGCAGGGATTCCCACACTGGGACCACTTTCCTCTCCTGTGGCAAGGCCTGGGCTCCTCCTCCTCCGAGGAGAGTGCTTCAGCAGAGTGCATCGCTCCTCCGAGCGTTTGGGGCCATATGTGGTCATTGTGAACCATGGTGGCTACTTGCAGTGCCCATTACGGGCCCAGAGCTCCAGGGACTGTGGCTTAGTGGGGCAGGTCCGGTGGTGGGAGGGGCTGCCCAGCCAGGGCCCTGCGTTTACTGCCCTGCTCCAAGCCCATGTCTGTGACCCCTGCAGCAGGTTTTGGAGAAGTTACCTAAGTGCAGTCTCAACAGCCCTTCTCCTTCCCCACCCCCAGAACGCTGCCAAGAAGAGAGACCAGGAGCAAGTGGACCTCGAGGGCGAGAGCTCAGCACCTCCCCGCAAGGTCGCACGGACCGACAGCCCAGACATGCACGAGGACACTTAAGACTGATGCTCCCCCATAGGTGCCTCCTGTCTTGTCTGCTCCTCACCCGCCTGCCGTGTGTAAGCATCCTGCCCACCCTCCCCACTGGTTCGCCTACCCACACCCCGCCATGCACACCACTTTCAACCTCATAGGAGCCGATGTATTTATTTTCCTTGAGTCTTTATTTATGCTGTAAAATGTACCGAGCGATGGTTAAAGGGGATGTCAGACCCAGTAGTGTGATGTTGGTAGATGCTTCTTGAAAAACAACATTGTTATTCATTACCCCACCCCACCCCAAGTCCCCTCCTCCTGCTCCCCAGTCCTTCTCTGGAGAACCAGAGTGTGTCTTCGAGTGTCTAGCGATAAGCCCTGCTGCAGCTGGGTGACAGGGGTGGGGCCCTTCTTCCCGCTTCCATCCCCTGGTCCGGCCTTAAAGACTTGGCCTTGACGCCCGGTCCACCGGGATCTGTGCCGTGCCCGGACCCTGCGCTGAGAGTACGCCACAGGAAGCAGTCAACCCTTTCGGATCATTCTCTTAAGTCATTTTATCATGGACTGGTGCGTGCTCAGTGTCCACCCCAATAAAAGGATCTTTCCTACTTGATCTTGAGTCTTTGCTCCACGTGCCTCAGCCTCAGAGGATGGAGGCACTGAGAGTTGTTCCATCATCACCAAGAGGAGCCAAGAGTGGCCCCAAGACCAGCTGGATCCTCTTGTGGGCTTGCTGCAGCCATCTTGCTTAGAGCCAAGACCTGCCTGGACCCACCCTTCTGCTTGACCTGCCAAGTGTCCCCGAGGATCAGGACGCCCCTGAAAGACCGTCCACACCACCAAGGACAGAGCTGTGGTGGATCCCACACCCAGGACATTTGACAAGCAGGGTGGCGCTGTGGAGACAGCCCAGGCGGCCTGGTTTCACGAGCCCCTGGCTCCAAGAGAAGGCACACGGAGTGCAGAGGAACATAGGGGCATTCAGGCTCCAGGCAGGTTTGAGGTCCTGAACACTGGGCCCAGGACCCAGGGGAAGGCTGCTTCTCCCTCCACCAGCCCTGAGTGGGGGCTGTGGTATTAGAGGGTGGTGAGGGGTTGGGCCATGGAGCTGGAGGGGGTGCGTGCCCCAGATTATCTTCATGGAGGATAGATTGCTTGGGCTTGGGCTGCCCAGCACCAGGTTCCAGGGTAGGCCACCCCGTTGTGTCAGGGGGCCAAGGGGTTTTGCTTTCCATTCTGGGCGGTGTTCATACCATGGGCTCAGGGTTGGGTCCCTGTGGTCGTAAGGCAGGTGCTCAGGAAATGCCACGTGATGGTTTGTGCAGAGGTGGCCGAGTCCCTGGAAGCGCTCTGACCCGCTAGGAATCCCGGGCCCAGGGGCTGGTCTGACCATGGCAGGCAGGGGGCATTGCTAACTGTTAGTGACTGAGAAGCTGTTGGGACATCAGCTTCAAAGCCCTGGGGTGGGGCAGAGCAGGAGCAGGCAGCACCCGCACCCTCACCTCCTCGGCCTGGTTCCCCTGTGCATCGTGCTGTACACAGTGGGGGTCCCACAGTCATTCTCCACCCAGATCTTTTGGGTGTAGGCTCCTCAGCTGCCCACTCCTGCCTTTAGGTCCCTCCTTACTCTGCTCCCTCAGACACCAAACTCTGCCTTCCCACACCTCTGTGCCTTCGCACAGGCTGATCTCCTGCCTCCAGTGAACCCGTTTCTCTTTCATGTCCCTCCACAGAGCCCCTTCCTCACACTGGCTCCCCCAGCTCGGGTGGGGCCCATTCAGGCTCCAAGCCTTTGGACGGAAGGAGGCTTGAAGAGAGGGCACATATATCCCTGATCACACGGCAAAGTCCCAGTGACTTGGGTCTGACAGCCATTCTGCAGTGGGACAACCTGGCCACTCCCCACTCCACTGTCTGTCCAGGGAGCTCCAAAAGGCACCATCCCCCGAACGTTTCAGCTCGGGAGCAAGGTGCCTCCCGATTTTCATGCCCCACGTTCTTCCCACTGCCCCTGGCTCCTGGAATGGCAGCCTGGGAGGTGGGTGTACCAGGAAGTGCAGCAGATAAAGGGGACAATCACCCCTGTCACCCTGCAGGGCTGCAGCTAACTCAGGACCCGGCCTGGCACCCAAACAGCTGAGTTCTTCCAGCTCTTTGTGATTTCTTCCTTTGTTCAGGAGGCTGAAGGCACAGCAGGCTTGAGGCTCAGTAGCTCCTCCCAGTGGCCTGGAGTCGGCTCCAAATCTGGGCCGTCTCAGAGGTGGTACAGTTTGGAGTTTTTCATGTGGCCTCCAGACCCAGTTCTTGGGAGGAGGCACCAAGGTTACAAGATAGGAGGAGCATCCACCTCAGGCTCACCAGGCCCAAGCGTCAGTGTCAGCCTCAAGTCCCTGGGCCCCGTGAGCCCCACTTCCATTGCTCTGTCCTCAGGCACTGTTGAAATATACTTTTTATTGCATTTCTGCCGTTTTACAAAAATATGACAAAATAAATTAAAAACAAATAAATAATTGCCTGCTCTGTGTGTGTTCTGTTGTTGGGGGGGGGGGTTCATTTCCCCCATCCTAGTCAAAGGGAAAACGGCAGATAGGGGGGCTAGGCCCTCGCCCCAGGAGGAGCCCAAGGGAGCCAAAGCATTTTCTGGGCTGTGGCCGCCCATTGGTGACTGCTATTGCATGAGAATAGGAAGGCAGGGCGCCAGGCAGAGCTAGTGCCAGCCACTGGGCCAGCACACAGCCTGGGGGCTGGGAGAGGCTGAGGGGGACTCGGGGGGCTCGGAGGATGGTGGCAGAGGCAGAGGTGCAAGGCTGTAGAAGCTGGTGTCTCCTGGCAGGGGCTGGGGAGCGGGCGGGGGCCCAGCCAGGGCACAGGGCGGGCACTCTGCATTGGTGGCAGGGGCCTGGCGGGGGGCAGTGCCTTCGCCCCCACAGCCCCAAGGCCCATCCCACTGCCAACAGCTGGCGGGCGGTGTCGGGGGCCTGGGCAGAAGCGATGGCGTTGATGGCACGGGGCTTCGGCTGCTGCGGGTGCGAAGGGCTGCGGTGCCCGCTGGGGCCAGCGCTGTCCCTGCGGAGGTGAGAGGGGCCGTTCCGGAGAATGCCGCCCCGTGGTCACTGGACCCCACTCGGGGCCCTGCCTGCACTCCCCCCCACTCCCAGGCACATCAGGGCCTTATTGCTTCTGATCAGTTTGGGGTTTATCTCCCGCCTGCAGCACTGTGCCTCCCCCCTCTGGGGAGAGTCAGTCTGAGGAAGTCCCTTGACTTCAGACCTAAGTCTCCGGTCCTGCAACTTCCACCTCTTGGGCTCCCTAGGTGCTGGACTCCTGGCTGGGGTTGGGACAAGTGAGGTGAGAGAGGCCAGGGGTGAGGCCTGGGTCTCTGCTCCGCCGGTGGCTGCAGCCTGTGGCCGAGCTGGCCGAGCTCCCTGGTTGGGCAGCCTCAGGCCCTGCATCCAGGAAGGCCTCCTCCAACACTGGGCTTCAGGGTGGGGACTTGCATAGAGGCCTGGGGGGTCCAGGCCCCCCAGTTAGCTGGGTGTAGAGACTTATGGGGGGCAGGAAAGGCTGGGCCAGGTGGTGAAGGGGCCTCCCTCATCTCTGCTGGAGCTTGGCAGGCCGGGTGCCCGGGGAAGGCACCGGGACAGGGGGCTTTGGCATCCCTCCCTGGTGAGGAGGGTCAGGCACAGGGCTCCAGGCACTGGAGGATCCTGAAGACTGAGCAGTCTTTTCTGAGGGGCTTTAGGTACCACAGATCCAGGTCCCCAACCGGTATCAGAGGCCTGTGTCCCCTTCAGCCCCACTCCCCAGGCCTGGCTTCCCCTCCATATCCCCAAATCCCAGCCCAGAGTCCCCACCCCCGAGTTAAAGCTTGTGACCTGAGCCTTCCTCTTCCGGCCGGAGGACATCTGGCTCCTCAGCTGCAGCCTCGTCTGCCGGCCCACAGCGCTGGGCCCGGCCACTGCCACCGCCACCGCCACCGCCACTGCCAGGGGTCCCTTCCAACCGGACCTGCCCGCCCACCCCATTGGCCCCAGCCTCAGCCCGGGCTCCACTGCCAAAGGGGAAGAGCTTGCTGGCGTGGAAGGCCTTGGGTGGCGAGTGGCTGCGCTCGGGGTCCCGCCGGGTCTCGGGTGACTTGAGGAACTTGAGGAAGGCCGGCAGGCGGGTATCGCTGCCTGTGGGTGACTGAGCAGGGGTGGGCCGCGTGGCGGGGCCGGGCCCAGTGCCCGCTATTGAGGATGTGGCCCCTGATGACAAAAACTTGCCCTGCAGCGGGATGATCTGCTTCAGCTTCATGACATTGTTGGGTGCCAGCAAGGACCCTGGGCGCTTGGGCCGCTCGGAACCATGGCCACCCACCCCGCTGCCCTTGGCCTTGGCCGAGGCCTTCTCAGGGGCAGCGGGGTCCAGCCCGGAGCCCTCCGCCCGGGTCTCCTCCCGGCTGCTGGTGTCACGCTCCCGCCGGGGGTGGTGCTCTGTGTGGCGCTGGCGCTCCTCCTCCTCCCTCCGCTTCCGCTGCTGCTGCTGGTAGCGGTGCTGGGCCTGGCGCTCGTGTCTCTGTGGGCAGAGTGGGCCGTTAGAGGGACGGGGAAGAGATGGTGTGTGAGCTCCTCTAGAAGTGGGGAGAGATCTAAACACTGAGGGGGTGCTCACTGCATCTCTTGACCCATACCAGTACTTTCTGAAAATTAAGAGAAAGAACATTTACTGGCCACCAACTGTCTCCACCCATGTGCCAGACACCATCTTATTAGCTGGGAGAGTATCAACAAATATTGGGCCTCCGTGGGCCTCTGCCCTCTGGAAAACCAGCAAGAGACAGAGCTGTGACAGGCACAGACCACAGTCCTCACTGGCCAGTCCGCTTGCCACACGTGGCTTTTGCAATGTCAATCCAGGTATGTGTTGGCCACCTGTTCTGAGGGGCCACATGGGCAGCATAGACACAGGACACTTTTGTCACCATGGAGAGCTCTGTGGATTGGTCCTGGACAGCTCCACGGGTCACACCCATGAGCTCATTTCTGAGGAATGCGGCAGAGGCTGGGCTTCCAGGAAGCAGCGTCAGCGTCAGCGTCCGTGCCCCTGATCCTGAACGAGCTGGTGGTGACTGCATGCTGAGTGCCAGCCCTGTGCTGGGTGCCTCCGGGCTTCCAGAAGGGATCGGGTCCGTTTGGAGTGCTAATTCTTACCCCAGGCTCTGCACGCTTGCCTTCCCGCGAAGGCCATGGCCACCAGCCAGGCAAGGGGATGGCCCAATGAGCGGAGGAGATAAACAGCCCAGCCCATCCCCAGTACCTTGAAGGCCTCCCGGCGCTGGTATTCGAGCTTGGCCATCTCTTCGGCCACCCACCCTGGGATGTCAGGGATGGCCACGTGGATGAGGTACTTGAGGAGCAGAGCGAAGTGCTGAGGCAACAGAGGAGGAGGTTGGAGGTGGCAGGCTCAGGGGTGCCTGCCATCCGCCCGGCTTCCTCACCTGGCCCCCAGCCCTACCTCAAGCACCACCACGGACACGATGGCCGCCTCGGGACTGAGCCAGGGGAAGAGGCGCTGCAGCTGCCCACACTGGCCGATGAGATAGCAGTTGACTATGATCGCCAGGACACCCATGGCCTCCATCACCTTCTGCGGGGGGACACGGTGGGGCTCAGGTGGGGTCAGCCCCCCTCTCTGGGCCTTGTGCTCCTTCCCGGTGCACCCCGTCTCCCTGTGCACCTCAGCTTGGAGCCCTTGGCCCTCCCACACCTGCCACTGGCCGATGCTCTCGACCCGCTGCCCAAAGGGCCGCTGCAGCCCCGTGCACAGCTTGAGGGCATCACTGCGGATCTCAATGAGGTTGTTGACCAGGGCGCACAGCGCAGCCAGGGGGAAGGCAGACGAGAAGAGCACGACGTAGCCAAACTGCACGAACATCTCCTGGTAGTCCTGGAACGTGTCCTGCGGGCGGGCGCCTACTCAGACCAGGACACTTCCTCCCTCGGACTACCTTTCTCCGTCAAGGCCACCTCCCTTAGATTATCCCCTATGGACCCAGAGCCTCCCCTCCGGCAGGCTCCTGCTTACATCAAGGGCCCCGTTATTTCCCCGAACCGCCACCATCAGACTGTGTGCCCGCCCCTCCGAGGGCCCTGCCGCCACCCGCAGACACCTGCCTTACCTCGTACTTCTTCATACAGCTCTCAAGCTCAGCCTGGGTGAGCTGGGGTGAGTGTTCCTCCTCGGGCGGGTCGATCCAAGAGGACCGATTCTGCCGCCGCTGCTTCTGGGCCAAGTTGCCTGAGCCAGTCTCCGGCTCTGGGCCCCCTTCTGGCCCCTGGTCACGGCCCTCACCCCCAGCCCGGCGGAGCAGGACAGCTGGGGGCTCCCGCTCAGGGCTGCCAGGTGCCCCCTCTACCTCATCATCCTCCTCGGCTAGTGTGAACACGCCCGGCTCCAGCCCCTTCTCGACCATTGTGGGGCTCCCCTCCTCCAGGAGGGCCTCCGGACTTGGGCCTGGCCGATGTCGCCTGACCCCCCGCTCAGCAAAGCTGACCTTCTTTAGACGGAGCCCGCAGTCCAGGAGGTCACCCTCCTCACCTTCTTCCTCGTCCTCATCTTCCTCTTCCTCCTCCTCCTCCTCTTCCTCCTCCTCCTTGCCTCCTCTCAATCCATTCCCTCCCTCCCCACCTTCCCCCGTGGGCCGCCGTTCCACTATGGCCTCCTCCTCCTCCTCTGGTGCCCCGCAGCCCCCACTGAGACACCTGCGGCGCCCTCTGCCACCACTGCCGCCACCCTCCTCGGCCTGGGGTTCAAGGTGGTAGGGTGCAGGGCGCCGAAGGCTGAGCAGGCCAAGCAGGGCCTGGGCCAGCTCCCAAGCGGCCTGTAGGCTGAGCTCGCCTCGGCCCAGCCGCCGGTACAGGTGTGGCTGCAGGACCTCGCGCACATTCTGAAGAAACTGGCGGGTGATCAGCAAAGTGGCCAGCATCTGGAGGCAGGAAAGGGGCGAAGAGAGCTTGCGTGGGGAGCAGGCAGGGCCCTGGGCACCAGGACAGGCTACTGGGATGGGGCCCCCACCCTCCCAGAGCACATTTCCAGACACCCCCCCCCCGACCCAGTTCCTAACTCCACCCTTTTGGAAGAGCCTAGACCCAGAGTCCCCAGCCTCCGTCACTGTTCGCCTGCCGCCAATCACAGCCCGACCAGCCACCGTGCTCCTGGCCCACCTTGCTGAGGGCTCAGGGCTACCCTGCTTACAGCACCACCTGGGAGCTCAGCCACTGCCCAGGGCCCTGCGGGGCTGCCATCTGCACCACGCCAGGGGGGCCCCATCCCCTCGTAGCATGCACCCTCAGCACAGCCACACTGCCTGCCCCAGCGAGGCCCTCAGGCTCGCCACCTGCCCATACTTTGGCCTGGGCCAGGTGCAGGAGGCCCCGGAGGGAGAGGAGGAGCAGGTGGAACTGCAGGGCCACGAGCGGGCCCAGCACCGCCCGAAGCTGCCGCTCGAGGCTCTGGGACAGGGACAGGACGAGCAGGAGCTGTGAAGGGACCGACGGACAAGCAGACAGACAGATGGGGGGGTGACAGGCAGAGAGGACAAACAGATGGACAGATGGACAGAGAGGAGAAAAGGATGGAGGATGGGGGAGGGGCTGGAGAGCCCACGGACCCCTTGGGCCAGGCCCGGCCCCCCGTTGGCCACCATGCGGGCAGGGCACTGCCTTCAGCCAGGGGCTCACCTCTTTTAGGCGCTCCATGTCCTTGAGGTAGAAGCCAATGTAGAAGAGGCTCAGGTAGGAATTGATGAACTGGAACTGTGGGAAGCAGGCAGTGGTCACCCTGCTGCCCCGTCCCCAGGAGTCCTGCCGTGCCCCGCCTGTTGGCTGCCACTCACCAGAACAACCTTGATAATGAGGTGCTTCTCGTAGGCGCTCTCCAGCCGGTAATTCTCTGGGGGTCAAAGGGGCGAGTAAAGAGGCGGCCTGGGGTCCCTGTGGGGATTGGGGACCTTCCTCCCGGGGGCTGGGCAGCAGGGACCTCCCCTCAGAGAGCATACCCATGTCATTGAGCCATATGGCAAGTTTCTTGTAGCCCTCTGCACTTATGCTGACCAGCAGGGCCAGCATGACCTTGGGCAGGAACCGGGCCAGACGGGGCAGTCCCTTCACACTCAGCACCAGCTCCTGCAGGGGTAGGGCGTTAAGGGGTCACCCTGGCAGCTGGGCTAGGCTCAGGCTGGACCTGGGTGGGTGGGGGCTGGGGCTGGGGCCCCGAGATCACCTGCAACTGGAAACAGCCAAGCATCAGCAGGAACACGCAGGCCAGGCAGGCGAGGCACAAGGGAACACTCACAAACAGCTGGAAGAGCAGCCGCTTCCAGGGCGGGTAGTAGAACTCCTCGGCCCGCGTCACCGGGCTGATGCGCCGCACACCCTGGTGGAGGGCAGGGGCCAAGCCCGGCTTGGAGCAGAGGGGCTGCCCCC
>NW_005871328.1:1685144-1688501 GCF_000147115.1 Myotis lucifugus
CTCCTTCCCAGTATCCTGAGTCCAAGTTCCCACCTTTGTGCTCTGAGTATGCAGCGTGCTCCCCACCCCCTTTGGCACACCCTTTCTGAGGCTGTAGCTGGATTTCACAGTGCCCGTCTTTGCTCCTACAGTGCTTCCTGCCTCCAACTCCCATTCTTGGAGTCCTTGGACCCAGCAACTTCTGACTGACCCTGAACTGGGGTCGTGGCTCCTCCACGGCTTCCCCTGGTGAGTCCAGAGTCCCCCACTTGTAGGCCAGCTCTGCCCCCCTCCGTTTCCACTCCTCCAAGAAGAGTGTTGACCAGACCACGTTGAATAGGGCGAAGACCACGCAGGATACATCCTGGCTTGTCTGGGGGGGGGTGGGGGGGGGCAAAGAGGATTCAGCTGTTATCCAGGCTGGCCCAGGAAGGGGGCTGTCTCAGGTGCCCCAGCCCACGCCTGGCCCATGCCCAGCACCTGATCGGCTTCTGTGAACGTGTAGAGGACGGAGCCGAAGACGGCTGGATAGACCATCGCAGACGTGTAGAAGCCCAGCCAGGCGAAGTACATGGCAATCTTCACACCAAAATAGTCGCAGATCTCATCTGCAGGGGTGGGCGGGTGGGAAGGGGTCCCCGGTCAGCCCTGCCCTCCTCCTGGGACTCCTGCACACCCCCTGGCCCCGGCCACACCTAGGGGCTGGTTTTCACACACAGCCTGCACCCAGGACTTCATGAGGCGGTTCAGGATGCGTTGCTCATGGACCGGGAATACTTGCTGGATGATCCCACGGGCAGCCAGCTCGGGGACTGTTGGGAGACAAGAATGGTGACCCTTGGCCCTCTGCCTGTGCCTGGCCTGGCCACACCCCTTTGGCTGAAACCCAAGTCACGGCTTTTTGCCTGCTCTTAGACCTGCAGAGGCTCTTCCTGAGAGGAGGGGGAGTTCTGGGTGGACGGAATATCTGGTTTTCCTCCAGAATTTGGGAGGTGCAGGCACAGGTGGGGAAGGGTGCAGGAAACCTAGAAAGGTGGGGGTCCCAGTGGGGAACCATGTTTTTCAATAAAGCCACCTCGGTTCATTACTCTGCATGCCTGAGGAATGGGGTGCCACGTTGGCATCAGAAGGTGAACTTGCAGCGGCTGGTTTCCTGGAGTGGAAACTGAGGCCCAGGCCACACAGCACAACGTGCAAGGGAGTGCTGTCCATGGTCCTGCCGCCGCCTTATCCCAGACCCAGAAAAGGTTCCTGTGGAACTGCCACCTGGAGGATCAGCCGCACCCTTGGCCCAGGCCTGGATCCTTGAGCTCATCAGGCCAGGCCCCACCCAGCTCTCTGCTCGCCCGATTGTTGTATCTAGGCCCCGCCCTCCCGCCGCGATAGGCTGTCCTCGAAGAGACCCACCCCACTCCCCACACGTGGGAGTGGGCCCCGCCTCACTCACTGATTGGCTGGTCCTCCAGGAAACGCACGTTGTGCAGAGCCTCCCCCTGCTTGGCTCGCAGGTTCTGAAGCCAGAAACGGATGATGCTCTGTCGCTCCTGCAGGGGACAGGGCGTGAGTACAGCGAGTAACGCCTGCAGACCAGGGATGTGCAGGATGTGCGCTGGGGGCCGAGCCGGCGCACCTGGGAGGTGAAGAAGCGTAGCTCACTCTCCACATTCTCGTAGATAAAGTCCTCCTCGCAGGAGAAGCCGCGGGTCCCCCCGCCAAACTCCGCCTTCACTGCTTTCCGCAGACCCAGCTCGTCCGCCCCTCGGAGGAGGCTGCAGGAAGGCAGGGGAGTGCGTCACGGGGAGACCCTGGCTCCCGGTCCTGGAGGGAGGGATGGTGCCCCTGGCGGCCGCCCGAGCCAAACACAGAACGGCCGGACCTTGTCGTTGGTGCTCGAAGGGCAGGGAGCTGGGTGTCAGGGTCAGCGAGAGGCCGGGGACAGGGACTCGCCTCTCATACGTGGCGGTGACGAAGAAGGCATAGGCACGCGTGCGGCGGTGGTGGCGGACTTGCACTATGAGCTCGGGGATGCCCACGCGGATGTGGTTCAGCAGCCAGAGCAGCGTGTGGTCATCCGTCGTATCTGCCAAGGGTTGCAAGGACTGAGGAGTCTTGCCAGGATGGGTCCGAGGTCGCTTACAGACTCCCACTCAGGGGAGCCCGACTCAGGGAGCCCCGTCTGAGCACGGTGCGCGTGGGCACAGGTACCTGGGAAGGTCATCAGCACGTCGCAGTTCTCCGTGGGCACAGTCTTCATCCACGCCTTGTGGGACACCAGGTACCGGCCCGCTTGCAAGAGCCGCTTCCCAAAAAGCTTATCTGGGTGGGTGGGTGGGGGGGGGGAGGGGGAGGCCGTCCAGGCCGTGGTCAGGCCACTTCTGGACCAGGAGCCTGGCCTCCAGCCCTTGCCCCTGCTCACACACTCACCAGGGCTCCTGGGCACTCAGCCTGGCTTTCAAGGCCCTGCAAGCTATGGACTTGGCTTGTTTCCTTGCCTTCAAGTCCTTGCACCAGCGGAACCCTCCTCCAGGAATGCCCTTCCCCCCAGACCCTCTCTTACAAATCTTACTCATTCTTGAGGCCCAGATCCGCCTCCAAAACCACAACTGATGGGGCCGCTTACTCGCAGCCCTGAGCGCTTCACCAGATTATGTCAGCGAGTCTCCACAGCTGGGCGTGATGCTTACCCCCATTTCCAGGTGGGGAAACTGAGGTCCAAAGCATGTAAATCACGCGCCCAAGGTCACACAGCGGAGCTGGGGCTCGAACCCAGAACGGTATGTTTCTATACCCTTTGCGGAGAGGAACTCTCAAGCGCAGCCCTGCCTGGCCCCGATCGGTAGCCCCAGGGGTGACGGGCCGCAGCCTCCAGTCTGGGCTCCAGGAGGGGCGTGTCCGGGTCTCTGCGCTGGGACCCCCGCCCGCTGCACTGTTCTGGTCGCGCCCGCCCTGCCGCAGCCGCAGTGCCAGGAGGAGCCGGCCCCTCGACTGAACTCCAGACCGGAGACGGCTGACCCCAATTCCCCTCCCCGTCCAGCCGCCGCGCGCAGACCAGGCACCTGCAACCCTGACAGATGCAGCCGCCGCACACCTACCCAGAACTCCGGCCGCCGGAGCTGCAGGCTCGCCCTCTGGCGGGGGCCTCTTGCCGCGCTCGCCCTCCAGGGACGTACCCCCAGTGCCAGGGGTAGCTTCGGCCATAGCGAGGGCAGCGCGGGGCAGGGCAAGTCAGCGGCCGTAGGCTGCCGGGACGCCGGGGGTCGGCGGGCACATGGGGCCGGTGCAGCCCCGGAGCGCCCAGAGGAGGAGACAAAGGCCGCGCCCGCCCGCGCCGGCTGCGTCTCCGCGTGCCCGAACGGTGCTTTTTCGCCCCCGCCCGGG
>NW_005871328.1:1688644-1699613 GCF_000147115.1 Myotis lucifugus
GCGCACGTCGCTCTCGGATCTTCAATTCCGCCCTAGTTGTTTTCTAGGATCTTGATTTCCGCCATAGATATGTACTAGATATCGTTGTCTCCCGCCCACCTCACGCTCTGGTGCTCGTTACCGCCCGCACCGCATCGAAGGTGCAGTCCTCTTATTGTCCTCGCCCGCTCCAGATTTTGAGTCTGGTCCGCGCCCGCTCCAGATTCTGGGTCTCGTCTCCGCCCGCTCCGGATTCGCCTCCGGAGTTTCCCCATCAGAAGAGGCGCGTTAGGAATCTGAGATGCCAGTGATTGAACTAGAACAATACATTAAGCGGGGGAGGCCTGGTCCGGGGAGATTCCGGGTAACAATAACAACGACCACAGCAGAATGTGAATAATTATAGCAGGTCCTGTCTCAGCCCTTAGCCCTGCCCTAGAACACCGCCCAGGACGTCCTCCACCCCTTCTTCCTTCAATCCACGCGCGCATCCATCAGGATGTAACCGTCTCGGGAAGGACTGGATCGAGTTGCCAGTTTAGCAAATAAAAACACAACCCTCCCAGTTAGTTAGATATGTTTTCCTAAAAAATAAAAGGCCTTTCAAAGTGAGAAGCAAAAAGCATTTATTTGGGATCAATAAGGATAGCTATTTGGGATGGGCTGATTAGGGCAGAAGTCCAAACAGTGTTGCAATTAGGAGACGAAGGCAATGGGTATTGATGAGAAAGAGAAGGCGAACAATTACATCGTCAGCAGAAAGGCGTTTCTATTGGTGCAGATAACAGGGATGTTAACTCTAAACAATGTTTAAAATTGCAGTCCGGTAGTCATAATACCTTCCTTATCTTTGCAAATAGTTTTTCAGAAAATACGTTTGCTTAGACCCAGTCCAAAGATTGTTTTGGCCTGTTTTAACATCCCAAAGGTTTGAGGCATAAGACATGCGAAGCAGTTCCTTTGGGATGGCGGCTTCTGCTCCATTTTATTTATTTATTTTTCTCTCTTTTAAAAATATATATATTTTTTATTGATTTCAGAGAGGAAGGGAAAGGGAGAGAAACATCAATGATAAGAGAGAATCATCCATCAGCGGTCTCCTGTCTCCTGCACGCCCCCTATGGGAATCCAACCTGCACCGCGGGGGTGTGCCCTGCCCAGGATCAAACCGTGACCTCCTGGTTCATAGGTTAACATTCAGCCGGTGAGCAACACCAGCCGGGCTTTTGTCTTTTTGTTTGTTTTAGTTTAATTTTTTTTTAAAATTTTTGTTTGTTTTCTTTCTTTTTTTCTGCTCCATTTTAAAGTGACTCCGTTTATATTACTTTTTTTTTTAATTGATGAGAGAGAGAGAGGAAGGAACATCCATTTGCCTGTTCCACTCATTTATGCATTCATTGGTGGCTTCTTGTATATGAGCTGACCAGGGATAAAACCCGCAACCTTGGACTAGGGGGCAAGGCTCCAACCAACTGGGTTACCAGGCCAGAGCAGTTTATATTACTTTTTACAAATGTGAGTTTCAGATAAACGAATAAATCTTTAGTAGGTCCCAAATATGACATGGGACACAGCATTATTCATTGTTTATCTGGAATTCACATTTAACTGGGCGTCCTGTATTGTGTCTGGCACCCAGACTCCTGCCCATCCTAAGTTGCCTCCTCCCTTAGAGCCCAGCGAAGGCAGGTGCCCGTTCTGGGTCTCAGAATGCACACAGTAGACGCTTGATGTATACTTGTGACAGGTGGAGCAGCTCAGAGACAGCGAAAGCATTGTTAGTCCCTTTTCTACAAAGTTAAACGTTGAGCAGGGCGGGGCGTGGGAGAAAAGAGAACTCTAGCCTTTCCGACCGATTCTTTCCCAAACGCAGGTGCTCTGCCCGCCCGCTCCATCCAAGAACCGAAGAATTGGCCATGAGAAAGCGTCCCCGAGACCCCGCCCAGCCAGTGCCAGGAATTCCACCGTCAGCTCTTCCTTCTGCTACGATCCCACGTTCTCCTAAGTTAACCTGAAAGTAATCGCGAGACTCACGTTTCTGGCTTTCGATGGGGGAGGAGGGGCCGGGGGTCCCGAGGCAGACGACATTCAGCTCTGCAGGAGCAGGTCGGGGCCAGGGGGAGAGAGGGCTGTGCTGGGGGTTCCGGGAGGCGGCCTTGGAGCCAGGCCCCGAGGATGAATTTGGCAATTCAGGAAGGATATTGGAGGCCGAGGGAGCGGCGGGAGAGAAAGCCGGGAAGGGATGCAAACCTGGAGAGCCCCGGGAAAACGAGTGGGCATCTTCCCAGAAGATTAGCCCAGCGCCGGAACTGTCCCCCTGGGCCTCTGAAATGCTCTTGCTTCACCTAATGCTACGGAGTAGCAGCTCGAGAGAGAAACGGGACTCGAACTCTCACCTCTGTCATTCCTACCGCTCAGCGCCCGCGTTCCTCCCACCCCTCCTTCCCGGCATTTCGGATGCTCGCAGCTCTAGGATCTTAAAAATTCCGTCTAGTGTTGCCAGGGGAAACGATTTCGCTGCAACCCCACGTGCAGGCCCTGCCTCTTTCCCAGGCACCAGCCAATAGAAACTCAGATCGTCAGTGGGTTGGCCGGTTCGTCTTTTGAGGGGCCCAATGGCAGCCGCGAATCCTCGAGCGCTTGACCATCCAGCTGCGGAGTGGGCGGGGCCTCCTGTCCGGACTCGCAACCTCTGGGCTGGGCAGGCGGGCCGTCGCTGCTGGGAATCCATGTGGCGGGGGCTCCGGACGCTGGTAGCCCGGGCGGCACGTGGGCCTGGCAGGTGGGATGGCCGGGGAAGGGGTGTGTCAGCGTGGGGCGTTACTTGGGCTACAAATCCTCTCGGTGGGGCTTGGGGGAGCTCAGTTCCCTGCGGCAGAGCCAAGCTTTCGAGTTCTTCCAAGCCCCCATCTACTCCGCCCCCTGCCGCAGTCCCCCGGCCTCAGGGTCCTCAATCCGGTCACCCTCTGGCCCCAGGCCCTCCGGTCTCCACCCCCCCAGCCGCAGAGGCTGCTTGCACTTGGGGCATTTCTCCACCGTCGCACCCTCGATCCACCTGCCTGCTCTGCGGCAGAGCCTCCACGATGCACCGTCTCTCTCCTCTCCTGTCCCAGACCGTGCGCGCGCCAGGGCAGCGGCGCCCCGGCTCCTGGGTCCGGGGCCACCATCTTCGCGCTGAGCTCTGGCCAAGGCCGCTGTGGCATCGCCGTGATCCGGACCAGCGGTCCTGCCAGCGGGCACGCCCTCCGCAGCTTGACTGCACCCCGGGAGCTGCCCCGCGCCCGCAGCGCCAGCCTGCGCCTGCTCACCGACCCCCGCTCCGGGGAGCCGCTGGACCGCGCCTTAGTGCTCTGGTTCCCAGGTGAGCACCTTCAGACCCCGAGCCTTCCGTAGCTCCCAGGACCCAGTAGACCACCTCAGGCGGTTGCCCAGCCTATGCCCTTCCCTCCTCACCACACCAGGTCCCCACAGTTTCACGGGTGAGGACTGTGCGGAGTTCCACGTGCATGGAGGCCCAGCAGTGGTGAGTGGCGTCCTGCAGGCCCTGGGTGAGTCTACAGCCTGGGGTTCGAGGTCTGGCCCGGCCAGTGGGCCTGGGTGGGGGCCAGGGTCTCAGCACCCGGGACCGTCCCGCAGGCAGGGTGCCAGGGCTGCGGCCTGCGGAGGCGGGTGAGTTCACCAGACGGGCCTTTGCCCACGGGAAGCTGAGCTTGACGGAGGTGGAGGGGCTGGCGGATCTGATCCATGCGGAGACGGAGGCGCAGCGGCGGCAGGCCCTGAGGCAGCTGGACGGGGAGCTGGGCCAGCTCTGCGGCGGCTGGGCAGAGACCCTCACTCAGGCAAGTCCCCGTTTGCCCATCCTCTGCCTCCGAGACCCGCATCTGCCCATCCCCTGTATGAGAGCCTCTGGTCTATGAACCTTCAATCTGATCTCCCAAGTCAGGCTGGACCTGGGCAAATTGGGGGGTTAGGGGGTGGGTTCCTGGGTGATAACACCACATACCTCCCCTCCCCCAGGCTCTGGCCCATGTGGAGGCCTATATCGACTTTGGGGAGGATGACAACCTGGAGGAGGGCATCCTGGAGCAAGGTGTGTTGGCCTGGGGGTCACGGGTGGGGACACCTGGCATTTCAGCCCCTAGAAGGCCCCCCCCCCTCCGCTTTCTTTTGTCCACAGCTGACAGCCAAGTGCGAGAGCTGGAGGTGGCACTGGACACACATCTGCGAGATGCTAGGCGCGGGCAGAGGCTGCGCTCAGGGGCGCACGTGGTGGTCACGGGACCCCCCAACGCGGGCAAGAGCAGCCTAGTAAACCTACTCAGTGCGTGGGAGGTGGGCAGGGGGCGGGCCTGAGCTGTTGAGGTGTGGGGAAGGGCCAGGGAGGATGAAAGCTCTCGCCTGCCAGGGACTGGAGCTGCGAGAGGGGCTCCCTTGTCTTCACTGACTTCCGCCCCTCCCCTTCCCCAGGCCGGAAGCCCGTGTCCATCGTGTCCCCAGAGCCGGGGACCACCCGTGACGTGCTGGAGACCCCTGTAGACCTGGCCGGGTTCCCAGCGCTGCTGAGCGACACGGCAGGGCTGCGGGAGGGTCAGGGGCCGGTGGAGCAGGAGGGTGTGCGGCGCGCCCGAGAGAGGTCGGTGGGCGGGCAGACAGGGTGGTGGGAGAGGGAGATGTGCCCCTTCCTGTCCCTGTTGTATTTATTATTCTTTCTTCTTGAATCAGAGATTTAACTGGGGACTCTGTGATTTGGGGAGAGCAGCCCTTAGATTTGGGCCTTTGCCCACATGTTCTGCTTCACCCCTGACAGCCCCACCCCTACCCCCAAAGCTCTGCTCCGCCCCCACATCAGCCCAGTTCCCGAAATTGCTCTACTCTGGGGTCACTTCTCAGCTGATTCTCCCTGCTCCTCCAGGCTGGAACAGGCTGACCTCATCCTGGCCGTGCTCGACGCCTCTGACCTGGCCTCTCCGTCCAGCTGCAACTTCCTGGACACGGTTGTTACCCCCGCGATAGCTCGGAGCCCCAATGGGAACAGCCAGCGCCTCTTGCTGGTGCTGAACAAGTCGGACCTGCTGCCCCCTGGGGCTCCAGACCTCAGCCCTGAACTGCCCCCGCACCTGCTGCTGTCCTGCCTGACCCGGGAGGGGCTGGACGGCCTCCTGGAGGCACTGAGGAAGGAGCTGGCTATAGTGTGAGCCTCGTCTTGCCCACCCCACAGCCTCTACCCAAGTTCAAGCGGGGGCTGAGCCACGGCTCTGGGCACATGTCTGCCTGCAGGCTCAGTTTCTGTCTCTGCAGAAGAGTATGCTCATCCGCCTTTGAGCCATGGTTATAAAGCTAAGAGAGAACTGTGTTCTCTGTCCCTTGCAGGTGTGTGAGACCATCCACGGCCCACCACTTCTGACACGGGCAAGCACCAACATCACCTCCAGGTTGCTGGATGCTCTTGGCCACTACAAAGCAAGCTACAGATGTAGCCCTGGCAAGCCGAGGCGCTGCGCGTCGCCCGGGGACACCTGGCCCGCCTCCACGGTGGAGGGGGCACCGAGGAGATCCTGGACATCATCTTCCGGGACTTCTGCGTGGGCAAATGAGGGGACCGCTGAAGCTTGAACCAGGCTGGATGGACACCCAGGGACACCCAGAGCCTTGAGACGCCTGGCAATAGCTCAGGCCAAGCGAGGTTTTCATTTTCTTGGGGAAGACCTTGGCCGCAAAACACGAGTGAGCTCCCTGTTGCTGATGGTGACCACGCTCTAGCTGGCCAGGTTCCCCCACGGGGACTTGCTGGGGTTCAGGCCCTCGAGTGGGGCTGAGCAGAGGTCCCTTTGGACACCTGGTCCTGCAGGAGTAACCGTGAGGGTTGGGAGGGAGTTAGGAGAGTCTCAGGGGTCTGTTTTCCGTAGTTTTAATGTATTTTGTAAATACCAAAGGAAAAAATCTCAGGTGATCCGGAAACGTGGAAACCCTCCCCCCACCGCCACTGGTGTCACAGCATAACTTGTGTCCTTCCAGAACTTTCTCTGAGTGTTTGTATACTTGTGGATGCGCCTGTAAAATATGTTTTATCTTGTATAGTCTACAAACTTTGTGTGTTTATTGCTCTGCAGGTTGTCATTCCTTTTTTAATATTAATCTTGGAACTTTGTCTCTTGTACCTTAAAAGTGACTTGCAAAATCCTGGGGTCCCTACTTCCTTTCCAAGATTATTAGTCTCCGTCGATGGATTGATTCATTCCTTTACTCATTTAGTGAGCATTTACCAAGCACCCTCTATGGTCTAGAATTGTGCACATCCTTTTACTGGATCTTCATAACAGCACAATGCAGCGGGCAGTTCTAAAGATGAGGAGACAGACTCGGGATGGTAGTTGGTGGTGGAGGTCCCCAGCTTTGGGATTTGCACATAAGTCTGTTCAACTAAGTTTACTGTGGGCCTTCTGTGCCACAGGCTGAGTGCAGGGTGCTGGGAACATGGACAGAAGCAAGCAAGCATCGCCTCGCCCCTTGTTAGAGATCTAGCTCCTTCTAGTGAGGTCTGATGGCTGCCGTGTGAATTTACAATGAGGGGTGCCCTGGTTAGGGACCTGTGGGGTGAGTTCCAGGAAGGCCAGAGCGTGAGGCCTTTTATTCTGGGACTTTAGGAGGGCCTGCTATGGCGCTGACAAACCAGCAGAGGGCGCCTTGCTCTAACAAGGAGGTGCCTGGCAGTCCTCCCTCAGAGTTCCAGCCCCCTAGGGTTCTAGGGATTCGGGCTTCTACACCCATCTGCCGGTTCACGGATAGTCAACTCTCCCTGCCAGAGGCGGAAACTGAGTCTCCAATAGGGTCAGGATCTTTTCCAGAATCAGGAAAAGACCTCCACCTCCAGCAGTTGACACAATCGCTCAGATTCCAGGGGACAGGTGAGCAGAGCCTGGGAGTTGTCCAGGGCCCACAAAGGGTATGAGAGGGTCTTTAGGAGGCTCCCATGTCCTCGCGGACTTCATTGCAATATGTCACTATTTACTGATTTCTTTGCTTATGCAGCAGCTGGGATCGCTCCTGAATGGGGTGCTCCTGGGTGGAAAGGGTTACTGAGAGCTGAGTCCCTGGATATTACGCCCATTTTTCAGAAAAGCAATTGATGCCCAGAGAAGAAAAGCAATCATGTCAGTCCAGTGGGGGTAATCGTCCAGATGTCACGCATGGGGAGGGTCTGGAGGGCTCCCAGGAAGGGTGAGCGTGGTCCAGGTGGGGCGGAGACGCCCGGGGCAGGATGCCTGAGCCCCCTGGGCCAGTGATGGTGAACCTATGACACGCGTGTCAGAGGTGACAGGTGAACTCATTTTTTTGGTTGATTTTTCTTTGTTGAATGGCATTTAAATATATAAAATAAATATCAAAAATATAAGTCTTTGTTTTACCATGGTTGCAAATATCAAAACATTTCTATATGTGACACGGCACCAGAGTTAAGTTAGGGTTTTTCAAAATGCTGACACGCCGAGCTCAAAAGGTTCGCCATCACTGCCCTAGGCCCTGGCACAGGGCTGGACCAAGGTCCTTGGCTACAGTCCCTTTTTTCCAAGAAGGGTGAGGTGGTTTGTGGGAAGCAGCCATGGGGGTTATTTATAGAGGCCACAGGAAATCCCCAAAGAGTCAGAACCTCACCCAGCGGCTGGTCCACAGGGTCAGGGAGGGGGTCTGCCAATTGCTCCCAACTGGTACTCGGTCTCTGCCCCTCCCCAGAGAGCCACCAAGCCTGGGTGAGTCAGAGCTACAGGATCAGAGCCAGGAAGAGTGAGGGATGGGCTGGGGCGGCCCCAGGGGACGTGAGGGCTGCACCTGGGGCACCCAGGAGAGCTGTCTGGAGGCGGAACCTCTGGGGTGGGGCCTTAGAGGAAAAAGGATTTGTCAGGCAAGAAAAGGCATTCCAGTCTGAGGGTAGAGGACACATTACAATGAAGAGTCAATGAGTCTAGTCAGAGAACTAAATGTGCAGGGCAGCTGGAGGCCAGGGCTCATTGCACAAGGGGGAAGGGGCACGAGAGAGCTGAGGAACTGGACTTGGTGCTCAGGGTAATGGGGAGCCATGGAGGGTGTAAGGAGAGGGATGTGGTCAGATCCCGGATGGAAAGATCTCTCTGGACCAGCCCGGGAGCCATAACGGAGGCAGAGGCTGAGGTCCAGGTGTTGGAGGACTGAGCCAGGGATGGGTATGGGGACTGGTGGGAGGGATGACATCCTGGGATGCTCTGAATGGGAGAGACCAGCCACGCGTTACAGACCTGTACCCAAGTGTCCAGAGAGTTTAGAACGATGACATCGCACTCATTCCTCAGATGAGAAAGTGGAGGCTGAGGTGGACTCAGCCAAAATTTGGATCAGGGATATCTGGTCCAGAACCCAAACTCTTACGGTTGCTGGGACTGGCCGGCGTCAGCAGGCCACGACTTCAGGCTGCTCAGGCAGTAGACTCAGGGTCACGGATGTCCCGCTTCCTTGGAGCCTCCAGACTGGTCTGTCTGGGCGGCCTGGCCTGGCTCACCCCCCTGCCCTGACTTGGCCGGGCGGGTTGGGGGGGGCAGCCGAGTGTTTCCTGCAGCAGCGGTCTCTCTCACCCGCGCTTCCGCATCCAGGAAGTATCGCTCCTTTGTCCCTCCAGACGTGCCTGCCCTAAGCGTGTGCTCAGCCCTGGCTCCTCATGACTCATCCCCCCTCCCTGTCCTGGGCCCCAGGGGATGGGCTGGGGGGGAATCAAGGTGGGGGGACGGGCGGGTACCAGCTGAGATTCTAGATCACAATTTTAGGTTGTTTTTCTGTCAGTGGCATTTGCTCCCCCCCCTCCCCCGGCCCCCCGGAGTCTTTACATTTCGGAGATAAGACCCCAGGAATAGGGTAACTGAGTCAAAGGCTGGGTGCATCTTTTTTTTTTTGGTGGAGATTCCGGGGATCGAACCCGGGGTCTCATACAGTTGGTGCATCTTTACTTTGATTAAATATTGCCACACTGCCCTGGCCCGGATTGGCTCAGTGGATAGAGCAGACTGAAGGGTCCCAGGCTGGTTTCCGGTCAAGGGCACATGCCCGGGTTGCGGGCTCGATCCCCAGTAGGGGGCGTGCAGGAGGCAGCCAATCCATGTTACTCTCTCATCACTGATGTTTCTATCTCTCTCCCTTTCCCTTCCTCTCTGAAATCAATAATCTATATCTATATCTATATCTATATCTATATCTATATCTATCTATATCTATATAATCTCGCCACCCTAATTTCCAGAAGGACTATGGCGATGTTTTCATTCCTATCAGTCCTGTAGGAAATGCCCTTTCTTTCCGTCTTCACCAGCAGTCGGTGTTATGACCTTTAACCGTTCCCAGTCTCCTGGACGCAGTGTGACTTCCCTGTGCCTCTGCTGTGCTTTGCCCCGCTGCCGGCTAGCTTGGCGATCACGGCGTGGCAGTGCTCCCAAAGCAGGCTGCTGTCCTTTCTGGCATCCCCTCTTGCCACAAACAACAAAACAAAACAAAACAAATGGCCTGAGACTTTTGTGATTTTGTTCCTGGAATAATTTTGGCAGGGAGGAGTTCCTGCGATTCAGGACAGGCGGTGGCAACCTCCGAGGAGCATTATCATCAAGACTTGGGGGGATCTTTGCAAATGTAGAAAGATGAAAGCTACAAAGGGGTAATCTGCATGGTAAGAAACTGCCTGGTAGAGACACAAAATCAGCCGGCTGGTGTGGCTCAGTGGTTGAGTGTTGACCCACGAACCAGGAGGTTACAGTGCCATTCTGGTCAGAGCACATGCCCGGGTTGCTGGCTCAGTCCCTGGTGGGGGTGTGCAGGAGGCAGCCTGATCAATGATTCTCTCTCATCAACGTTTCTCTCTCTCCCTTTCCCTTCTCTCTCTGTAATCAATAAAAACATATTTTAAAAAAAGTAGCTTCTCTTAAAAAAACAAGACAACAACAGCAAAATTGACAACAATTCTGTCTCTTCCCACAGAGACACCCAGACCTTGCGGGGAGCGGGTGCGCCCCCATGTTGTTCCTGGTTGAAGCTCTTCTGGCCCAGGGTGGTTGGGGTGGGAGTTTTCCAGTGTTTATCTTCTTTCCGGTCCTCTTCCTCAAGGCCAGGTGGTGCCTTTTTATTTATTTATTTATTTTTAAATATGTTTGTGGGTTTTTAAAATATATATATTTTATTGATTTTTTACAGAGAGGAAGAAAGAAGGATAGAGAGTTAGAAACATCAATGAGAGAGAAACATTGATCAGCCGCCTCCTGCACACCTCCTACTGGGGATGTGCCCGCAACCAAGATACATGCCCTTGACCGGAATCGGACCTGGGACCTTTCAGTCCGCAGGCCGATGCTCTATCCACTGAGCCAAACCGGTTAGGGCCAGGTGGTGCCTTTTTAAAGTATAAATCACGACTCTGGTGTCTTTGAAGGGATTGCCAAGGTTTATTGGGTGCCACTAACATTGTATAGCGACCACAGGCAGGGCCGGGTGTGGGGGAGAGGGAGTGACGGAGCAGTGCCCTTGCCAGCGAGGAGGGGGCCTGTGGGCTATGTTTGCCCTCGGACCAGATGCTGCCTGGCGTGCGAGGAGGGCCCGGAAACTCCCAGGGATGGAGGCGATGGCTTCCTGTTCTCACGTCCCAGGCCTGAAGTGCTGAGGCGAGGAAGCGTGGGGGAGATAAGGCATCGGACGAGTGGCAGGGGCACGGGGAGGGCTGTGAGGGGTGCTGTGGGTGCCTTGGCCTGTGTGTCGAGGGGTGTGATAGCGGGTAAGGGTTTGGCAGGAGTGTCTGGGGAAGGTCACCGTGTCTGTACGGCATCATTACCACGTCTGTGGTTGAAGGTTGTGTTGTGTGGGTGTGGGCCTGTGGGAGTATTAGGGGCCCTGGGTGGGATGTGCATAGGGTGCAGGCCAAGGGTGCCCACTGTGGTGTGTTTGCACGGAGGTCGCCTGACTGTGTCCCACGCGGTGGGTGTCTCGC
>NW_005871329.1:0-2799 GCF_000147115.1 Myotis lucifugus
AAGGTGTGGGTCTGGGCCAAGTGTGTGGCAGAAGCAAGGAGGAGAAAAGAGGCATCAAAGGACATCAAGGAGGACGAGTCCTCAGAAAAACCCACATCGCCCGCCGGGCATAGGGCACAAGAGGGAGGAAGAGTTGGGTGGCGCCCAGACTCTTGGGGAATCAGGGGGAGCCACTGATTTGCAGGAAGAAAGATATGAAGCGCTCCACTTCAGACATGTTTTGTTGGCTGTGCCTTTGGAACTCCCACGTAGCGATGACTAATAAACATATAAACAATAAACAGGTAAGCTCTTTCTACAGAGCTGGGCCCAACAGACAGATATGGACGTTGCCAGGATCATATGTGAAACCTGAACTCAGAAAGTGAGGTGAGGAACAGAGAGATGAGCGTAGGCCAAGGGCAGAGCCTGGGGAGACTGACGTGGAAGGGAGAAGTGGACGAGAAGAGGAGAATGAAGATGAGGAGTAACTGAAGAGAAGAAAATCAGGAAAGAAGAGCCTGGCAGAAGCCCAGGAAGAAAGTCATTGCAAAAAGTCGAGGGGGGTCACCTGTGTGACGGGTCAGGACGGGCAAGTTCTAGACCAGTGGGTCCCAACGTGGGGCACACGCCCCACAGGGGGGCAATTTGATTTTTAAGTGGGGCAATTTGAGAATGAGTTATTAACAGTGAATTTTTTTGCATTTCTTATGGTTCTATGGGCCTCATATACTGTATATAAATATATATTGTGACATATTTATGCATTTCAGTTCTCTATTACGCTTTGAAACTTTATTTGCTATTTTTTCACATCACTTCTAATTATTATTTTTTAACAATTTCTTAGTGATTTCTTCCTCAGTACTTCAACTGTCCTTTCATTCTTTTATTTTTCTCTTTCATGGATGCCAAGTTAATAGATACCAAAAGATATTTCTCATACACAGTGATCTCTAGTCTCTCTCTCATCTCTCTCTCCATCTCTCTCCCTCTCTCTCAAAATTAATAAACATACCCTAGGATAAAGATAAAATAAAGAAGATTATGAGATTTTTTTCTGTTACTATTGTTAGATTAGCATGCATTTGACATTATTATTGCAGTCTTTTCTCATCCTATATTGTGGGTTGGCTTCCTCCACATGGATAGGAGTTCACTTTTTGAATAATAAGAATCATATGTGGGGGGGGGGATCAGGATTTTAGAGATGCTTAGGTGGGGCATGGCCAGAAAAAGGTTGGGAACCACTGTTCTAGATTGAGCAGTGTCCAGCGGAATTGGCTGTAGACATAGTTTCTGCAGGCAGAGGAAGAAGGCAGACTGCAGAGAGACAAGAAAACAGAGAAAAACACAGTCTACTATTTAAGGACCCTTAGCAGTGAAGAGAAGGGGGGAAGATGAGAATGCGCCAGCTTCAAGACTGCATCTGTTGCTGAGATGGAAGTAATGTGAGCAAGTTTGCAGACTGGGAGGAAGGAGCCAGGAGGAGAAGGAGGCTTTGATCATCCAGGGGTAAGAAGGATAGTGATGGATCCAGGAAGGCAGCGGGAGAGAAGGTCCAGACACAAGTGTGATTTTAGGCCAAAGAAGAAATCGTTTCCCAAACAGGAGGGAAAGAAGCTAAGGTAAAGGAATAACAAAATTTGTATTAACAGCAATTCTCATGGACTATAAACCCGACTCAGGTGCAATGGTCAAGACTGCCCTGGGTTTGTATTCTGGTATCAGCACCTGGAGTTGGGGAGATCTAGGGAAAACAGGGGGTTGTTTATGCTAACGCTTATTGAGCACTAACTATATGGCAGTGATTATTTTAAGCTACAAACATCTTACAAGGTAGGTCCTATTATTATCATCCCCATTTTTACATATTGGCTTAAGTTGATGACTTGCCTAAGATCACACAGCTAAGATGCAGGGAGATGGTATAAGTCAGTGCTCACGCACAGGGCTCGAGAGCGGAATTGCCTGGGTGTGAATCTTGCTTTCATCACACTGAACCTCTCTGAGTCTTAGTCTCCTCACCCGTGAAAAATGAGTCGGATATTGAACTGGCTCCTTATCTTTTCAAGAGGATTATAAATGAGTTAATACAAGTAGAATATTTAAGAGGAGTACCGGGAACACCGTAAGCACTTAATAAATCTTAGGCATTATTATTGAAGTGTTGTTTATAATAGTGAGAGATTGAAAGCCACCTAAATATTTAATAGGACTGTTTAAATTAATTATACAAGGATAAAAGCAAGCCCTCCCCCAGCCAAATAAACAAGAACAACAAAACACCCCAAAAAACAAAAACAACACCCTTAATATCAGGAGAGCTTTTATGAATGAATTGTGGAAAGTCACCTATTAGCCAGGCAATAAGATGTAACTGAAAGGTGCCCCCAGTCTGGAGCCCTGACATAACTATGAACATAGCTGAAGCTGTGGCTTTCAAACTGAGGCCCGACAGCCTGCCTCACAGGAATTAACAAGGGTTTGCTGGGCCCTCCAAGCACGGTAAACTAGTAGAAGTCAAGGTCTCCTGCAGGTCCACCTCAAATACACCCAAAAGGTGTATTTGGGTTGGATTGTTTCACCCCCAAAAGATATGTTGGAGTTCTAAACCCTAGTACTTCAGAATGTGACCTTATTTGGAAGATAGGCTTTTTAGAGAAAGCATCACATTGAAATGAGATCATTAGGATAGACCCAAACCTATCTGATTGGTGTCCGTATAGAAGGAGAAACCTTAGAGACAGACACACTTCATGTCAGGGAAGTCGAAGGCAGAGATTGGGGTGATGCTTTTCAAGCCAAGAAATGCCAAAG
>NW_005871329.1:3054-9961 GCF_000147115.1 Myotis lucifugus
ATCACCAAGCCATCTTGGGATTATCTCCGCCTGCCATGCTACCCGGGGAGCTGATGACAGCATGTGAATACCTAGCTGCTCTGGGGTTCTATTCCTCACTGCAGGCTAGTGGAATGGTTTACACATCACTCTCTTCTGAGTTTGCATGTGGTCAGAAGAGATTGAGCCATTTTTAGAATATTGACAATTCCAGCCTCCTTAGTTAAAAAAAAGTGGAGGGCCACTTGCTAAAATGTAATAAAGACCTCGCCAGTGCATGTCACCTGGGGACAGTTCTTGTTGCTTTCTCTGCTGGCAGACTTTGGAATCAAACATTTCCTTCCCACTTAAAAATAATTACACTAGGTAAAAGGTTTAATCAATCCTTAGTTCATCCCATCTGACTTTGAAGGTACCTTTAAAAATAATAGACAAAGAGATGCTTATGTTTCTCTTTCCTTCCCTAAGGTTGCATTTACTTAAAACACAATCCTTTGTATCTAATTGAATTTCACATTTTATTATAAATATTTAAATTTTAAAATAATTTATGTCACTATAAATCATTAAAAATTAAATCATAATAGAGAATGAAGTAAAGTTATATGATACCTAGAGGCCATCTGGCCCACCATTTGGCCTCTTATTTGTACACTAGAGGCCCAGTGCACGACAATCATACACTGGTGGTGGGGGGAGGGAGAGGTCCCTCAGCCTGGCCTGCGCCCTCTCGCAGTCTGGGACCCCTCAAGGGATGTCCTTCTGCCGGCTTAGGCCCGGTCCCCTGAGGGGTCCTTAGTGCTGTCTCAGAGGCAGGAGAGGGTCCTGCCACCGCTGCTGTGCTCACCAGCCATGAACCCAGCTTCTGGCTGAGCAGTGCTCCCCCTGTGGGAGTTCACTGACCACCAGGGGACAGCTCCTGCATTGAGCGTCTGCACCCTGGTGGTCAGTACACGTCATAACAACTGGTTGTTCTGCCATTCGGTCAATTTGTATATTAGTCTTTTATTATATAGGATAAATATTCTCTGAACAGTATCTATAATGTTCTGAAAATCTCCAGGAAAAGATAAATGACATAAAGAAATGACTAACCACCTACGACAAGATTCATTCCAACACTGAAGCATCTTCTTATGCAGTGAGCTAAAAAATACGTATCTCCTGTAAATCTCTTCCACTGCATTTCTGCTTTTAATGGAGTGGCCACATAGGTAGCCAGTCACACTGAGAAGATTCAAAGCCAAGCCTTTCTAGTACACTCTCATGCATCCCCCCAGAATACTCTGCATTCCTTCTTCATTTTCTTTCCTTACAGTGAAACCCTTTTAAAATTCTTTTCTCGTTTCTGAACTCTCTTCAAAAGAACTTTGTGATAAAGGCTAGTCTCTACTCGTAGTGCCCCTTTATTACGGTTGAAGCACCCGATCCTGAACTTGTGCAGCCCTGCGGAGCTGGCACCCTCTCACTGCAGCGGGCCCCCCAGTGGGGCATCCAATTTTGCAAGAAAGGATTTCAGTGCAAAGGTTCTGCAGACTCTGATTAGCTCAGCATGGGCTCTGCAGGACTTCCAGATGAGAAGATGCAGCCTCCTCTCACTTCAGAGGGAGGAGGAAGAGCCAAGCTACTCTCCAAATGGAAATCATCAGAGTGCAGCTCCAGCCCGGGAAAGAGGAATGGGTTATATACAACCAGTGCCTTTCCTTTCCCTCCCAGAGGGTGCAGAAGTGCTAACCAACCCAAGGTCTGATAACCACTGTGCAGCCCAGATGGGGAGAATAAACCAAACCAAACCAAACCAAACCAAACCAAACCAAACCAAAAGTAACATGGAGGAGAAATGCTAAGAAGGGCTAGGATTTCTTATAGGCAGAGACACAAAATGTATACTTTTTTTGCAGATTCCCTGAAAGGCCAAATTAAAAGTGAACTTGGTACATTCTAAAATGTTCTGAAGAAAATAGAGATAACAGTCTATTTCTTTGATTTGATAAGAAAACTCCATTTTTCATTTATACTATTTATTAAGACAGAGACGTATGTAACACATTTTCAGAATGCATCCTGCTAAAAGTAGTTCAAGTAGCCCTAACCGGTTTGGCTCAGTGGATAGAGCATCGGCCTGCGGACTGAACGGTCCCAGGTTCGATTCCGGCCAAGGGCATGTACCTTGGTTGTGGGCACATCCCCAGTGGGAGGTGTGCAGGAGGCAGCTGATCAATGTTTCTCTCTCATCGATGTTTCTACCTCTCTATCCCTCTCCCTTCCTCTCTGTAAAAAATCAATAAAATATATTTTAAAAAAAACAACAACAACAAATAAAAGTAGTTCAAATAAAGGAATAAATTCTAGTTTTCTGTGAAAATCACTTGGCTGTCATTCTTTTAGCCCAAAAACATTTTATGGAAAGAACAGTTAGAAAAAGAATAGTTGGAGGTGAGAAATTCCCCAAAAAGGATGGAACAAAGTGAGTGAAAGAAGTGGGGCACCTTGAAACACATTTTACCTTCTTCATATTCCACCAAAGTCAAGCTGGCTCGAAAGCTTTAGTCAAATCCCGAAGGTCCATCATATACCAGAACAGAGTCGTTAGTTCACGTAAGTTGCGTTACAAAGTTTATTCTATTACTTAGTGACAGAGTGCCTAACATTCACATTATGGTTGCAAATGCAATTGTCCCCTCAGCAGCTTGCAAGAGAAGAAAAAATACTAAAAAAATAATTAATTAAAAAAATACCTTGCCTTTAATACTGTGAGATATCTTACATACTTTCCCCACTTAGCTTAGCTGACTTTCACTCCTAGTTGTGAAGTACGATAGATATTATGTGAGTGTCATAGATGTTGCTCAGTGTAGGGCAGTAGCATAATGTCAATATTCAAATAATTAAAAATAACTTTATTGGGCCCTGGGGCAGTAGTGAGGGCAAATCAAACAAACCAGGTACCACACTCTTAGAGGTCTGGAATGGGCTTATTTTAAACCTTACTTGGTGCTAATGGTTCAGTTTTTACTGAACAGAAGATAAGTATCCTTCAAACAAATCATAGTTGGAGATGCTTTTTAAAAAGTTACCCAACTTCAGCAAGATAGAAACTGTCTTAGTCCATTTGGGCTGCTATGACAAAGTATGGCAGACTGGGTGGCTTATAAACAACAGAAATGTATTTCTCACAGTCTGGAAGCTGAGAAGTCCAAGATCAAGGTGCTGGCAGACTTGGTGCTTGGTGGAGGTCTGTTTCCCGGTTCCTAGAAGGCTATCTCCTTTCTGCTCCTCACAGGCAAAGGGGATGCAGGAGTTCTCTGGGGTCTCTTTTATAAGGAGCACTAATCCCATTCATGAGGCTCCACCCTAAGCACCTCCCAAAGTTCTCACCAACAAATACCATCACACTGGGAATATGGTTTCGTCATATGAATCTGGGGGGACTCTAACATTCAGTCTGTAGCAGAAAAGTCATCTCAACATAAGTGCAGTGCAGTTATGAGAGCTGGTTTCTCAGAGTTATACCATCAATGCATATGGCTCTCAAAGCACCAGTACTGGTCCCTCTAACGCAGCGGTTCTCAACCTGTGGGTCGTGACCCCTTTGGGGGTCAAAGGACCCTTTCACAGGGATCGCCTAAGACCATCCTGCATATCAGATATTTACATTACGATTCATAACAGTAGCAACATTACAGTTATGAAGTAGCAATGAAAATAATTTTATGGTTGGGTCACAACATGAGGAACTGTATTTAAAGGGCCAGAAGGTTGAGAACCACTGATCTAAACAAATGTATTGAAAGATAAAGATTATCAGATTGGTTTTAAAAAAAAACAACACACTCAACTATATGCCAGGAACAAGAAATCCACTTTAAATACAAAGGCATATATAGGTTTAAAGTCAAAGAAAGGGGAAAAAGAATAAAATGCAAATGCTAATAAAAAAAGCTATAGTGCTATATTAAAGTTTATTATCATAAAATTGAATACACAAAAATTTAAAATATGTAAGAACCATATCTACATCTAAATCTCACAGATCCATGAGAAATAAGACTAGAAGTAGAATTGGATTAATCTTAATTAATACCCTGCCTTATATGCTCAAAAGGTATTATATCAAATTTATTTACATCTTTTTATTTTATTATTTGAAAGCATATGTTATGGTATTTATATGAATGGAGTTCAGATAAAGTAGAATAATCAGTGAGCAGGAATGTTAGACTGAAAGCTGTATATGAATTCTAACTAGCTAAAATCACATTTGAATTCTTGTCACTGAGTAGGCACATATTTCACTATTAAATGACCACATTCTAAGTATGTTATTTAGTTAGAAGAAAATACTAAAATACTACTTTCAGAATGTGCCAAATAATGTTAATTAAAACTAAACCAACTAACCAAACAAAAAAACCCAGATAGCTGTCTAAACTAAGATTTTAGTGACTAAAGAGACAGCAAGACTCTATTATTTTGAAAATCAGAAATGCCAAAAAGGGGGGGGGGGTGGAATTCAACATCCTAGCATGGGAAAACTGAAACATCTTGTACCACAATGAAAATCTGGGAAATCTGGGTCTTATTTCTTTCTTGCATGAAGAAATGAGAATTCTAGCACTAGTGTTCAAATAGAGTAGGTGTAGATGAAGGAAAATATTGATCAACAAAGATGCAGAAATGCTTCAACAAGAACAGATAAAGCACATTTTGCTAACAAAGAAAATGACAGGCTTCAACACTTGAGAATGTCCCATATTCACTCTGGCCTCAGTGTCTGCATCAGTAAAATGAGGACTAAGCCCTCTTAGGATGGCTGTTAGGGCTGCAAAGATACACAGGAATGGGTCTCCAGAAGGCCATGCCTGTGCTCAGGGACCCTGGGACCTTGGCCACAGGTGAATGATCCAGGAGTAGACATCATATCCTCCAAGATGGGACAATCCTATCCTTTCTGGCATTTGACATTTCACAAGCAATTTAATACATTCATTCATTCACTCATTCATGCATTCATTCAACAAGCATCTATTGAGTGCCTACGAAGGACACTGTTCTAGTCTCTGTTGCACAAGACTGACAAAGTAATTGTTCTCTTAGAACTTACATTCTATTGGTAGATACAGACAACCAACAAGCAAATAAGAAAATATTAGATCCTACGCAATGGTGAAATTATAACAAAGATGAGGTGACGAGGAGTGGCTTTGTAAGGAAGCAGCTACTTCAAGTTGGGTGGTGAGAAAAAGCATCTCCGGAGATGTGAAAAAAAAGAGTCAATCAGATAAAAAATAAAGGGAAAATCATCCAGGCAGATCTAGAAGGAAGACCAATGTGCCTGAAGCATGATGAATAGGGAATGAGCAAAATAGAGATGAGTTTAGACAATTAGATCAAGTTATGTAAGGCCTTGTGGGCCATGGTAATGTGTTGGATTTTATTCTAAGAGCAACAGCGAGTCAATGGAAGATTTAGTGCAGAGGAACATGACCCAATTTGTGGTTTCAAGAGACCATTCTGGCTGAGTGATCTAGAGACTATGATTGAGATTAGAGGAGAGCAAGTGCGGAAGTAAGGGAACCTGTTGGAAATGACTTCAGTGTCCAGACGGTAGGTGATGGGACTGAGGTTATAGTGGAGGGGGGTGGAAGTAGAGTTTGGAGGTGAAATTAATAGGATTTGCTAATATGGAGAATATGGGACAGAATATAGTCAAGGAAGATTGCTATGCTGGTAATGTGAACTACTGGGTGGCTGATGGTACAATTTCCCAAAATGGGGAAGACTGTGGGAGGAGCACGGTTTTTTGTTTGTTTGTTTTTGGTTTTGAAATCTAGAGCTCTGTGTTGGCCAGGTTATGTAAGAATGCTGTAGTAGACATCGAGTGCTGTGTTGGGTCCCAGTACTGGGAGACAGTAGAGCTGAGTCACATTAATGATGATGTCCAACAGAAGATCTGCAAACCTTGCTGCCCACAGGCTGGTCCCCATTTCTGCCATTCTGCAGTCTGGGTGTTTAACTTTTCCAGCGATTGCATAAGATGCTCCTGCATCCATTCCATAAGTTGCCATTTTTGCTTGAGTTAGCATTTCAGCATCTATTGTTTGCAACCCAAAAGGACCTTAACAAATCCTTGGTGATAGCAAGATCATTTCTAAGTTTCTTTCCTGCTTTACTATTTTCTGAAACCAAGAAGCCATAACTAAACACGGTGTCATTTAAAACTTAGGTCATGGTTGATGGACACAGTAGGCATTGGCTACATTAGGAATAATGGCTACACTTCATTGAGAGAGGCACTGTACTAAGGACTCTGAAATACTTTATCTCATTTAATCCTTAAAACAACTCTGAACTATCTTATTTTATAGAAAATGGAAGCTCGAGGGCAGATGTACACTGTCTAAGGTCACAGAGACAGTAAATGTCAGAAGTGGGTTTCAAATCCAGGTCAGGTTAACCCCAAAGTGCACCGGTGATCACTGCACTGACTGCTGGGAGTAGGTTTTTCCTGCCATGACTGGCGGTGACTCAGAGAGAACCTGAGAGAACATCACGGTTCTTCTGGTTGGTGGTACCCCGACAGCAGCAACCTATTGCTGGGTTCACGGCAGGGTTGGCCACTGCAGTCGGCCGTGTAGAGCTCTTAATAGAATGTGGAGAGTTCCATCTCTATCCCCTTCAGCTGGGGGCTCTGTTCCTCAGTGCCATTCAGCAGAGCAGAACCAGCGCAAGATGCGGATCTTTGCCTTGGCCTTGGGTGGGAAGGCAGTCACTGGTATCTTGAGATTTGGGAGGACACAAGATATCCTCAGCGGTCACGCATTTCACAGACTGAGGCCTAAATAGGTTACTTCCCAGGATTACATGACTAATTAGTGAAGTTAAAATTTGAAGACCAGGTGTCTGAGTCTGTCTTAGTGATTTCCAA
>NW_005871329.1:10061-11756 GCF_000147115.1 Myotis lucifugus
TGCTTGCTCCTTTCCTGCTTGACAATGAAATCTTGGAGCTTTCCTAATGGGGGTGGTGGTGGGGAATTCATCAACTTTCTGTTCTCAACCTTGCCCTTTCTGAATTTATTTTAATGGAGGTGTAATATGTAAATATAAACTGCCCAATCTTAAATACAACTCAAGGAATTTTTACAGTATAACCACCATCAACATAATGACTTCCTAGCTCCACACACAGAATGTTTTCAGCACCATACAAGGCACTATTCTGCCCTTTGTTGACAATAAGCACCTTCCCTCTTCCTTGGGGTAACCACTGTTCTAGTGTCTATCACCATAGATTAGGTTTTTTTAAAAAAATATATTTTATTGATTTTTTATGGAGAGGAAGGGAGAGGGATAGAGAGTTAGAAACATCGATGAGAGAGGAACATCGATCAGCTGCCTCCTGCACACCTCCCACTGGGGATGTGCCCGCAACCAAGGTACATGCCCTTGACCGGAATCGAACCTGGGACCTTTCAGTCAGCAGGCCAATGCTCTATCCACTGAGCCAAACAGGTTAGGGCACCATAGATTAGTTTTGTCTGTTTTTAAGCTTTTTGCAAATGGAATAATAAATATGTACTTTTCAAATCTATCTTCTTTTTCTCTATATGACTATGCTGCATATAGTCATATTCTTTTTTAAAAAAATAAATATATTTTTTAGTGATTTCAGAAAGAGGAAGGGAGAAGGAGAGAGATAGAAACATCAATGATGAGAGAGAATCATCAATTAACTGCCTCCTGCACGCCCCCTACTGGGGATCAAACCTGCAACCGAGGCCAGTGCCCTGACCAGGAATCAAACCGTGATTTCCTGGTTCATGGGTCTATGCTCAACAACTGAGCTCGACCAGCTGGGTGGCTTATTCTTTTGTATTGCTGTGTAGCATCCCACTGTGTGTACATGTCTAGATCTATTCATCCATCTCCTGGTGATGGACATTTGGGCATTTCCCCCTTTAGAACTATTCTGCATAAGGCTGCTATAAACATTCCTGTGCATGTTTTCTGGTGGACATAGGCACTCATTTCTCTAGGGAAGCAGAATTACTAGATTATAAGGAGGACGTATACTTAGTTCTAGAAGACACTACAGTTTTCTAAAGCATTTGCAATAGTTTGCTCTCCCACTGGCAATAAAGGAGCGTTCCAGTTGTTCCCCTTCTTGCCAGCCCTTGGCATTGACTGTCTCTGCTTTTAATCACTCTGTTGGTTGTGTAATGGTATCTCACTGTGGTTTTAATTTGCATTTCCCTGATAAATGATGGTTTTGGCCATTGGATATTTTTTTTTGAAATGTCTGCTCAAGTATTTTGCTGATTTTTAATTGGGTTGTCTGTCTTTATCTTACTGATTTTTAAGATTTCTTGCTACATTCTTGAAATGAGTCCTTTGTCAGATATTGGTATTGTGACTATCTTCTCCCAGTCTGTGGCTTGTCTTTTTATTCTCTGAGTGGTATCTTTTGATGAATATGAGTCCTGAATTTTTAACAGAGTCTGGTTCATCCATTTTTTTTTTTTATGGTTAGTGCTTTCTGTGTCTTATTTAAGAGATCTTTGCCTATTCCAAACCTTGCCTCTTTCACGCAGGAAGCCCAGGAGCCATTTAAAAGCTGTGCCTTTCAGAGGCTTGGGAAATTGCTGACCACTGAAGCTTTTTTTC
>NW_005871329.1:12052-107989 GCF_000147115.1 Myotis lucifugus
ATGCTCTCGATAGAGGCGGTGTCCACACCTCCCTGAGCAGCTGCTGCAATTTCCCGACCAGGTTTAGAGAAGGGCTCCAGTGGAGAGTTGCACTATGGTAGGTGTGCAAACAACCTTATGCCTTTCTCAGAACAAGGAGGACGACAGATATATGTGAAGTGGACACCAGTACCCAGTGTTTGTGTTGGAAACTTCTAGCACCATCACTTCATATTCTCTTGGCCCCACCCGTCTCTTATTCTAGTTACTGCTGCATTTGCTAGTTTTATGTGTTCGGATGAGGGCTTGTCTCTTTCCATCCCAGACTTCTCTGCTGACACAGAGGCAGGCACCCCAACAACATGCTTGGTATTCATGCATGTACATCCCTGAAGGTCCTAGGAGTCAGTTAATCTGTGCAATGGTTCATAGCAAATGGGTAAATGCTTGCCTTTTTCCTTCCCTGGACAGAAGGTTCTGTACCATGTATCATACAGCTTCTCCTCTCCTTGGAATACAGCAACCTGTCACCTGCATAGCAGGGTCCAGCTTCCCTCCTTCCCTGCTCCACCCCACCTGGCCCCCACCCTGCTTCTTGTCCTTAAGCTTCTGTCCCAGGCTAAGAGGGCGCTTACTAAGACTTCTGCTTGATTGATTTCACTTCATTAGATTTTAAATGTGGATCAATTTTACGCTATTATAATGTCAATGGAACACTCAGACCTTTTCTAAGAAAGGTATCATCATGAATTAAATTCAACCAATCAGATGCACACGTCAGCTACATGGGAAATTTATTCAAGAATCGGTGTGATCCTTCGTTAGCCACAGAGCTAAAAATATTTCTCCTAAGACATCTGCTGGAGAGGGGCCAAAACTAGAATCAAAATTTATGTTGGTTCATGAGCTAATCAAGGCACTGAACTCAGTTAAGACAATTCATTATATGAGAATCAGTAAGAAGCCAACTGTCCAGGAAATGCGAACTCATCATTTGGCTTCCACAGCCGGAGCACAGCCCTGTTCCTAATCGGACGCCCTTTGATCATGACTGCCACTCGTCCGCTGGCACCTGGTAAGCTGATGTGCTCAGAACTCGTTGCTGGGGTGGTCAAGGAGCCCCCGTGGGCACTGGCACGGGCAGTAAGGACAGTGTGCTGGGGATGGAGCCAGCGTGCTGCAGAGGCTATGGTGTGCAAAATGCCACCTAGCGAAAGGGACATGGTGAGAAGCAGACAGTGTGTCAACAGCAAAGTGACACCTGAGGGGGCTGTGTGGTCAAGATTGGCTTGTTTCCATGTCCAAACAGCCAAATAACAAGAATTGTCAACATACGGTTCAACTGAAATTGCCTTCTCCCTGGCCTGCTCAGCATTTCTCCTCTGGGAGAGAAGACAGATAAGAAACAGAGTAAATAAGTGAAGTATATAATGTGCCATAAAATAAGTAGAGCAAGGAAGGGGGATGAGGAGAGCTGCGAAATGCATTGCAATATGCAGGGTCCGAGTACAGCTCCTCTCTTTGGATCAGCCCCTCATGCCCTCCATCGGAAACCTTCCCGCAGATGGTGGAGGCCAATCTATGACTTAGGGGCTTTTTTTTTTTTTTTTAAGCAAGCAGGAGGAAGAAAAGAAGTCTTCATGCATTACAGTAATGAGAGCCATAATTTCACTTTCTATTAGATTCTAAAGTAATTATCCAACAAATCAACAACTGAAAGAACTCTCAGAAACAGGCATCAGACAAAGATGTGGAGAGGAAGCCCAGGGCAGTGATGAGCAGCGCATGCTCTGAGCCAGGCAGCCAGGTTTGGGATCCTCGCTCTGCCATTTCCTGGCTGGTTGACTCGGGCAGTTCATTCATCTCTCAAAGCCATGCTCCCCCTACCTGTGCAGGAGGAATGGTGATAACAGTATTTACTTTACATGGGAGTGTGAAGATTCAATGAGGTGATATGGGAAACACACATTAGGTACAACACTATTCCTATACTTACGTGGGTTTCCTATATCATCTCACTGAATCTTTACCTTTTGTGAAAGTATGGATGGACCTAGAGGGTATTATGTTAAGTGAAATAACTCAGACAGAGAAAGACAAATACCGTATGATTTACTTATATGGGGAATCTAAAAAACAAAATAAACAACATTGAAACTGACTCACAGATACAGAGAACAGGCTGATGGTCGTCAGAGGGCGGGGGTGGGGGTGGGGTGGGATTACGGTGAACAGATTAAGAAGCACAAGTTGGTAGTTACAGAACAGTCACAGAGATGTGAATCACAGCAGAGGGAATAGAGCCAATAATGTTGAAGTAACTATGTATGGTGCCAGGTGGGTACTTGTTGGGGGGACCACTCTGTAAAGTACATGATTGTCTAACCACTATGCTGTACATCTGAAACTAACAATGGAATAATATTGAACGTAAACTGTAATTAAAAATTTTTTAAAATGTGTAAAATAAACAAAAAACCCTCAATAATGTTGAACCTTATTAGTCTAGCCCCATGGTCGGCAAACTGCGGCTCGCGAGCCACTTGCGGCTCTTTGGCCCCTTGAGTGTGGCTCTTCCTAAGCCTTAGGAGTACCCTAATTAAGTTAATAACAGTGTGCCTACTTATATAGTTTAAATTTAAAAAATTTGGCTCTCAAAAGAAATTTCAATCGTTGTACTGTTGATATTTGGCTCTGTTGACTAATGAATTGCTGACCACTGGACGCTAGCCAAACATGGCTTCAATGATCCCAGAGAACATGAACTCTTATCTTAGACAAAGGGGCCCACTTTGCAACATAAAATGTGAGGAGAACTTTGAGTTAAGAGTAAGAAGAAGCAAATGTGACTGGTGGGGCCCGGGGGCTTTCTTGGCACAGTCTAGGTTAGAATGTGACCAAGTGTGCAGTGCAGGACTGCCGGATGAGGTGGAAGGACAGCTGTTGACTGAAATATAATGTGAGTTGGGCAAACCTGAAGGATGGGAGGCGGAACTTGTGTGACCACAATACATGGAGAATAACCTGTAGAACTTTTGATTATAGTCTGGACAGGAAGATCTGGAAGTCAGGGAAAGACAGAATAACTGACTTCAAGGAACGAAAGTGCTTTTCCAGCAAAGAAAGAGCAGACTTGCTTCGTTTGCTCACACTGGTACTAGGATAAATGAGTTCAAGTTACAGGGTTTCAGGAAAAAAAGTGAGTCATCATGAAAACCGTCTCAGTAAGGAGTGAGGGCTCCATCACTGGAGCGGTTCAAGGAGAGGCTGGAATACTGGAGGGGAGGGGCTACATTAAGTAAGGGGCCCTTAGTTGTCTTTCAAGTCTATTCCAACCCTGATATCCTGACTTAAAGCCTCAATTAAGGAGGAAAAAATAATATGAAGCCCAGAAGGGCTCCAAGCTTGGAAATAATCGGAATCAAATCAAAGTGATTAGTAGAAAGGGATGGAGGTGAGCCTGTGGATGAAGAGAAGTTTACAGAATAAGGTCACAAAGTGATGATAGTGTAGTCTGTGAAGACTGTCCCAAAATGTTGTTTTACTTAATTCTCACCATAATCCTGGGAGGTCAATTTTACCCTCGTTGCCATTTCATTATGAGCAAAGGGGGCCTAGGAAGCATTTTGCTAACAAAGGCAGACCTATGACTTCAGTCCAGTTCTCCGATGTCTAGTCCAGCATTCTTTCCAGTTCACTCTACAGAATTTCCATGTTGGACTAAGACGAGGGATATAAAATGAATACATGGTGTTTCAAGAATTGTAACAGCCTCCGTACTGATATCCCTGCCCTCCCCCCTTCTCTCTCACCCTGTTTTCTCTTTTCTCACATCTAGGCTAGAATCCTGGAGCATTGTGGTCTTCCTAAATTATGGCTCTTAATTCTCTAATGATACCCCTTGGCTCATGGGGTTGATTGCAATGCTTTGTTCAAAGTCATCCACATCATGACCTATTCTCACTCCTCACTCCAGCATTATCTTCCACTACTCTCTATATATACTGGGAATAGGCCAAGTGTAGGCCAATAGAGAGTGGTGGGATTGGAGAATGCTTGCTCTGTTAAAAAAGGCAGGCTTAGGTCATTTGGAGCCAGAAAATGAAGTCATAAGGTGATCATAATAGAGTCCATGAAGACTGTCCAAAATGTTGCTTTGCTTAATCCTTATCTCATCTGGGAGGTCATTCTCCAGTGGAAAAGGAGATTCAGTGATGTCAATCCTACCAATGCTTTAAGAGAAGCTGGGATGTAGATTTTAAATATAAAATCTCCCTAATTTTTAAAGGCTAGTAATAAATTTAATTTAATAAAACAATACTATACAAGATAAATTAAATCCACCTAGCCCTGGCCAGGTGACTCAGTAGGTTGGAGTGTTGTCCTGTATACCATAAACCAAAAGGTTGAGGGTTGGATTCCTGGTCAAGGCACATACCTGGGTTTCGGGTTTGATCTCTGGTTGGCCGAGTGCATGGGAGGCAACCGATAGATGTTTTTCTCTCACACCAATGTTTCTCTCTCTTTTCCTCCCCCTTCCTCTCTCTAAAAATCAATAGAAATATATCCTCTAGTGAGGATTAAAGACAAACAAACCCACCTATGGATCTGGTTCACAGGTGGACATTTTGCAACATCTGATCTTTTAGGTGACGCTGGCCCTCATTTGCCCAGCTTGAAGTGAGTCGTGCTTCGTGGCAGACCCCTGGTAAGAACCGAGCACCCTTCTCATGGCACTTGAACTAGTCAGCTCTGCTAGACTCCATGGTTTTAAGGTATCAAGTTTTTTTTTCTTTAGGGAACTACACAATGCTCCATTCATTTTAAGTACTCACAAACAGATTTGGAACTTGATTCAGTAGAAAAAGACCTGTAAAAATTGTTTTGCTTACATATGAAGTCAATAAAAGGGGTTGATGCGTGAAGATGTTCCCAGATCCCAAGCCCATGTAATGACAATAAGCACTAGGACTGCTTACGTGGGTCAAGAAAGAGGTTCAAGGGAAAGTTGGTTCTTTGTTATATTGTGCCCATTCAGAGTTCAAGAGCTTAAAGTCCTTTGAGTTTATTTACTTCCCTTTGCCGGAACAGCATCAAGAAGTCATTATAAACTTTTTGTGCTCCAGAGATTCTATTCTATAATATATGTTAGGAAGAGGATTGAATGAGAGCACACAGTGTCCTGACCCAGCATACTCAGGGAAGAAACTTTGTTTTCCAATATTTGCAAAAAAAAAGTATAAAGACTGATTCAGCCCTAACTGGTTTGGTTCAGTGGATAGAGCGTCGGCCTGCGGACTCAAGGGTCCCAGGTTTGATTCCGGTCAAGGGCATGTACCTTGGTTGCAGGCACATACACAGTAGGGAGTGTGCAGGAGGCAGCTGATCAATGTTTCTTTCTCATCAATGTTTCTAACTATCCGTCTCCCTTCCTCTCTGTAAAAAATCAATAAAATATATTTTAAAAAAAGACTGATTCACATTCCCTCCAAAGCAATCTTAGTTAACACAAGATTGCTGCTTACTTAGCTCTCCTTAGTAACAGTCAATAAACAGCTGCTATTCACAATTTTCAATTTTTGCCACAGTGTTGAACCAAAGGAAGCAATTGATATCATCAATATTAGTAACCTCATGAAAGAAATTGATGAGTTATCAATGTTTGCACTCTTGAAAGACTTGATAGATTTTTTCACTAAAATGGATGATGCCCTATGCAGAAATGTTAATCAGAAATTGTATAGATTTCAAAAAAATGACAATTTTGTGGATGAAGCTAATATGTGATTGTCAGTATAGCAGAACTGCTGTGTCTTTACCTGCTAAATCTCGTTACTGGACCCTAGTTGATTTAAGGGATTTTCGTTATCAAAGTTTAGAGATGAAAGAGGCAAAAAAACAATAGCCATTTATTGAGTGCCTTCATGCTTTAAGTACATTCTTATTCCATCTACAATACCCAAAAGAGTAACATACTCACTTTATAGATGATACAATTGTAACAGAGATTAAAAAAAATTCCCAAGACCACAAAACTAGTAACTGTTAGGGTCAGCCAAGCCTTGTCTAAAACCTATTCCCTCTACCAGATACATACCACCAACTGCTCATCTAGGGATCTTGTATTCCATTGGACTTTCAGAAAGATTCCATTATTTGCCCAAAGTCAGTGGCCTGAAAGCCTGTACCTAGAGCTTCTGCCTCCTTATTTGGTCCTCTTTGAGTCTTCCCACAGCCAGTGGCTGCATCACAGGTTCCACTGCCATCTATAAAGGATGCAAGAAGGCTGAAGACCTCTTAGTACTCACCTGGGCAGAAATTGCTGGCTTATTTAGCATAACTCTAGCCCTATCTAATGACTGCAAAGGATCTGAATGATACTCAGGACCTGATTAGAGATGGTCTTGCCGTGTGTTAATCAATGTCTTTCTGCAAACAGACAGAATGACCCACTGGATGGTGGTAGTATGTAAAGCAGGATAAATGTGTGGAATGCCCCATCAGCATGGAAGAACAACCAAACCCAAGGCACGAAGGTGACTGGAGAGGCAGCCTGCTGGGCCCCAATCTCCCCAGATGACCTAGAAGTCACATTGAAGAGTGCCTAATACCTGCCATGCCTTTCACATCCCAGGTCAAAGCTTACCTATTTCATGAAACTTGACAAGCTTCTCCTAAGAATGTGTGTTTGACATTCCATTAGCACCTTCTGGGAAGTCATTTAACATATATGAATTCTTTTTTTTAAAAAATATATTTTATTGATTTTTTACAGAGAGGAAGGGAGAGGGATAGAGAGTTAGAAACATCGATGAGAGAGAAACATCGACCAGCTGCCTCCTGCACATCTCCTACTGGGGGTGTGCCCGCAACCGGAATCGAACGTACATGCCCTTGACCGGAATCGAACCCGGGACCTTTCAGTCCGCAGGCCGACGCTCTATCCACTGAGCCAAACCGGTTTTGGCCATATATGAATTCTGAGCCTTGAGTTCTCAAGTCACTTATTTAAAGGGTACATTTGTCACCTGCTATAGAAATTGCTCCTTGTCCCTCAATATCCACCTTCCTCTTCTGTTTATCATAGAATCCAGGAACATGGCAGCATTCTCAGGCTCTCTTGCACCCCGATGTGTCCAGGGGCCCATGCTCTAGCCAGGTGAATCTGAGAGGAGGTGGTATGTATAACTTTTGGAGCCTGCCCTGACAAAGAGGTTCAACTCGCCTCCATCTTTCATCCTGTTGCCTAAAACTAGGCCTGCAACAAACTCAAGCACCATTAATTCACTCCTTCATCTAACTTTTAATGAGCATCTACTAAATGGAGACTATTGCTCTGAGGCAAAACTGCTGGCATGATGGCAACAGGTGACTCCAAGGGCAAGGTATTAAACTTCTCTTTCTCTTTGCTTTGTGTATGCTAAGCTCAGGGACTAGGAGCTTCCATAAACGTATTTTAGCAATAATATTGAGGAATTGGGGCTTATTTTTGCATGTGTGTTTGTTCGCATAAGGGGCCCAAAATATTCTAGGTCCAGCATTTAACATCATTGAATTTCTCTTTCCAAGCTGTGAGAAGTTTGCAGAGGCATCAGGATAAAGGATATCGGGATGTGATTGTAAGTCAGTGCCCCTCAGCCACAGACTAAGTGATTTCCCAGGGCAGGCACCAGGGTTTGAAGCTTTGATTTTAGACTCCTGGCCCTAGGAGACCATCAACCCATGCTGTTTGAATGCACTTGCTGCATACCCTAGGTGTAGCAATAACAAATATGCCTTTCTCTCCCCCCAAATCAGCCTTGTTGAATGGCAACCTAATGACATCCTCAGGATGGCCTCTTTTCTGCTTTGATTTCTCTCCTCTTTAACAAAAGAAAGAAAGAAAAGACAGAGGAATAACAAAAGATAATCAGCGTGATTCAAGGATGCCGGGACTCTGCCGCTGAGTCCCGCAGGCCCTCCTCCTGTCTGGCTGGGATGAGGCAGCCCCTCCTCTCGACTCGCCTCTTCGCAGCATCAGCCTGGGTGCAGCACAGTCACACTACAACCAGGGGACCTTCTGTCTGGCCAGGTGGATGGGTCACTCCCCTGCTTATTCTCATGGCCCAATCCATAAGGCCCAAAGCTCCTTTGTAATGTGGGCCCAGCCTCTGTATCTTGTATGCACCAGGGCTCCACTTCCTAGAAGTGACAACTCTCCCCAGGGTTTCTGCTTTGGTGCAGCCTCCCCCCCCTCCCAGGGGTACCCTTCCCTACTTCCACATTTCCTTCACCTGCCCAATACCTACTTAATCTATAAAACTGTAACTCAAGAATTATCTCTGTGGGCAATTCTTCATCATCCCAGATCACCCTCCTGTAGATGTCCAGAGAATACACTAGACTGGGCTTATTCAAACCATGGCATTTTCTAAACTGTCTGTCTATTCACTACCTTCACTCCTCCATCAGCTATGAACCCCTTGAGGGCAGGAGGCATGCCTCCATCCGTGAATCCCAAGGATTAAAGCAGTGCCTACTATCTAGCAAGCGCTCCGTCATGTTTGTTAACTGTGGAATGAATGGACGAGGTGCCTCACGAATGCCATACGCAGTCTTCAGTGATAACTTATTGATGACCTACATTCTAACAGCCCTTAACCTAAATCTTCATCATTGTTTTGTACATAGGAAAAAAGTCATGAATACGAGGTAGTGTGAACTCAGTACCTTTTGCTTTCAAAGACCAAGTTGTTTTCCACGAAACCACAAAACCAAGTTTCTTCTTGCTTCCAGCTCCAAGAACTATGCAATAAAAATCTGAAGTCAAAAGGAACAAACTCCAACACAGTTTGGGGGATACTTCTAAGCTAATTTCTCATTGAGAGAATAATACTTCCCACCTACATCAGGAGGGTGGCATGAGGAAGTATCTATTGAAAGAAGGTTCAGGTCTTCTGAGGCTAACATCAATGTGGCCTGTTGTTGATGCGAAGTGTTACTTAAAATATAGAATGTTATTTTGCTGAGCACCACACTACAGTATTATTTTGCTAGGCACTTTTCCTTACAAAGTGAGAATACAAAATAGACCATCCACTATCCCTCTCATTAATAATTCAGACCTGCTGCGCATTCATTCAGGCAATGTAATAGTAGGGCTTTCAGCTTAGTTTTTGAAGTGTCACAGAAGGGTTTACTAGTTTTGGGATACAAGCTAGTAAACAGTCAGAGGCAAGTGTGCATGGCAGAACACAGAGTTTCTAGGGCAAAACGCCTATTAAGCAAAAGAGAAATTGAACTCAGCTTGGGTAATTAATCTAACTTCCACCTATCTCCACAGTTTTAAAGTAGAAATGGGAAGTGAAGGTCAATATTAAAAGTACTGCAATTACAGTTTAGCATTGCTGTGGTGAAAGCAGCCTACAACCCCATTTAAAATTCCTGCTCAGAGGCAGATGTAAATGGATTTGAAGAAATTGCTTCTGAGCTCAATCTCTGTTTTCCTGATTGGACTTCTTGCCTTAAAACCTCTGTATTCTGCCATATAAACCTGGCCTTGGGTCTGGAAATCTAGACTGGCCCTTTCAAAGGAAGTGGTCTAATATCATGTTCAAGGTTACTGAGAATTGGAGTCTATCATTTGTTTGTTAATACACGTTTTCTTGGTGTTACTGCCTGGAGTCTCTAGGAACTCAGAAGTGGATAAAGGGGAAAGACCCTGATCTCCTGAAGCTTGCTTTCAGGGGCAGGGAGAGGGAACTAGACAATGAACCAATAAATAAACAGACTATGTCACCTTGTGATTGTGCTGTGATGGAAATCAAGGCAGGGCGAAGGGTGTAGAGTGACCAGCAAGCTGTGCTATTTTCGATTCAGCAGTCAAGGAACAGCTATATGATGAATGAAGAGCAAGCCAGGGAGACGCCAGGAGGAGGAGCATTCTGAGCAGAGGGTACAGCAACCCAAGTTCAAGGAGGTGCTTGGCTGTGCAGGGAGCAGGGTGGTTAGAGCTGAGTGAGAGGGAGAGATACACCGAGAAGATGAGACGGGCAAGGCAGTTGGGGCAAGGTCTGATGGGCGTTGAGGACCATAGCAAGGACTTGAGCTTTATTCTGAGTGAGATGCGAGCCACTGAGCCTTAGAGTTTCGGCCAGGTGGGTGGGGGTTCACTCAGGCGGCTTCCCTTCCCATTGACTCAATCAACATCAGCAACTTCCTTGGGGCTTCATCTCTACACCGCCCCCACCCCCACCCCATGGCGGCAGAGTGAGGATGACGCTTCCTGTCTATCCAGACTCCTCATTTCCTGGTGCCACCTGCTTTGAAGGGACCCCTTACCCAGGGACACTTGGAGAGGCAGGAAAAGTCACAGACAAGGGAAGAGATGTAGCCTGAGGTCTGTGGTTCCTCACTCCCTTGCTTAGCCACTTGCTTCACACTCTGATTCTGTGACCTCAGAGTGTCACCGAGGTAGGTCACGGCTGCCCCTGTGCAAAAATGAGTTGGAAGCTGCAGGGAAGAGTCTAATATAATTAGGGCAGGTAAAGTAAAGTGCCTGGGCAAGAAAACTCAAAACTCCATGTAAGAAGTCTACTTATATTAATGATGATGACAACAACAACGACAATGGTAAGGGCTAATATTGTTTGTGTATGTTCTGTCTGCCAGTAACTGTAAGTTGTTTATAAACTCAAATGCATATAATCCTTACCGCCAACCTACCAGGTGGGCACTATTTCTTCATTTTGTAGTTGAGGAAACTGAGGCAGAGAGGTAAGTCTCTTTACACAGTAAATGGCTAACTGGGCAAATAGAGAATTTCAACCAGAGTGTCTTGAGACAGGCTAGCAATCCAGGACAAGCAGAATAGGGAAACTGAGACAGATAGTTAAACAGCAGTTTACAGCCATCTAGAAAACTCTAGATGCCAAGCAGTTTGCAGCCATCTAGTAAATTCTATCTTCCCTAAACCAGGGACATTTAAGAATAAATGATTTGCACTTCTCTTCCATCAGAGAGTTAATAGCTTAAGTCACCCTACTCAGGGCAATAGATAGCAGAAATTCAACTAGTGCCATTTGCTAACCACACCCAAGGACAGATGAATTAAGAAAATAATCCTCATTTTGTTACATCAGCATAAAGCTGATGAATATTCTATTGAGGTCCTCCCCTAAGACCTCCCCTAAACACTTAGCCTTTAAAACCCCTCAAAATGAAGGTCCAGTGAGCACTCTCTCCCTTCAGGGAGCACACCCGTGCTTCCCTTCACCTCCTTCTTCCCCCTTCTTAGGCATACATCTCCTAAACTCTAAGGGACCCCACGAAGCTTGCAACTAGGGCAGCGGTGGGCAGTGGCAGCTCATCTGATCCTGTCCCCATGGCCTGTTTTTCTCTGACTTCTTAGTGAGCCAAAGCAGTCCAGCCTAGGCTCTTTCCCCCGCCCTTCCTTGTTTCACTGTCCCCAGCTTTAATAAACATCCTCTAAAATTCACCTGGACTTGTGTTGTGAAATCTTTCCTGCACAAAGTCAAGAACCCACACACTACTGGCCAGCCCTAGGCAGACCCGCTCAGGGCCAAGGCCTCTTTCCGGTAAGAGTCTGACTCGGAAGCTGGGCTTGCTTCCTTTCACATGCCCTATCAGCAAAGGAGACCTCTTTGGAGGTCGAGACAGCATCATCCTTTCTGGGAAAAGTGGGACGGAGTGAAATAAAGGGCAGCACCGCTTAATGCAGAGCACAGGCCTTTGCATTCAATGGACTTAACCTCTACATCTCAGGAGCCTAGTGTGAGGCCTTGGATACGGAAGGCACTCAATACATATTTGATGTATAAATGAATGAATAAAAGCACTTTGCATAGTGCCTGACAAATAGTAAGTGCTCAATACATTATTGCTATTATTAAGTTTGCTCATGGCTTGCATATCCTGTTCCAGGAAAGGTGGCCTGAGATGATTGTCTTAGTCAATAGCTAAAGGCACAGTGAAGTCACAGAGGGTGAAATCAGTCCCCTCAGACGAACCATTGATGCAGGCTATAATAATACACCAAGAGGTCTGTGTCGTGGCATGAACAGATCCCAGCCCAACTTTCCCCTTATGAATTCTGCGATCTTGTCCACTTTGGAGATCTCCTGTGAGAAAGCTGAGTTTTGTATAATATGGAGAGCACTATCATTCTCATGATCATTAACAGTTTCCCTACCACTGCTCCACAGTTCTTCATAGATCACCGCTCACCAAGTCAGCGGTCAAAGTTCAGTGACACTGGAACCAGGTGGAGGTGTTCTCAGAGCGGGGTTCTCAGTCTGCTGGTGAGCCCCGGGTTTTCTAGAAGATTTTTTGTTTTCCAACTAGATGGCATAATTAAAATTTGAGACAAATTTTAAAACAAAATCCAAAACAGATGCTATGCCTAGAACTGCCACATGCTAGGTTTATTGAGAAAAATTAAATGATTTCAATGACTGATTTATGTAATAGTACTCCCACCTCTGATAAGAAAGAGAAGACAAAAGCAGAGTTTTGAACCCTACGGTAAATACTATATATGAGCTCATTGTCTTATCTTCTAAGATTTACACACACACACACACACCCGCCCCCCGCATGCCCAATAATTGATTAACAGCTGGTTAATGAATCCTTAGGGATATTTTGATAGTGCAAGAGTGAAGCAGACCACAGTTTGAGATCCGTTTCTGTGTAATCTTGTGCAAAAGTTTAACTTCTCTGTTCAGGAACCTGTTTATAAAGGGGCAGATAAACAGATGCCCTGGGCTGCTATGGGGATGACAGGGAGTACCTGGTGTGTGCCATGTGCCAGCACTTGGAACTATTTAGTAAATGGAAAGAGTTGTTAGAATCTTTTAAATTGCCCATCTTGACATTATATACTATTGATCCATAGAGATGAACATCTCTAGGGATTTATATTTGTCATAATGGGAGATGGTTTGATGCTTAATTTAGTAAACCCCCTCCAAAGTTAAATCTTTGGGACCCAACATGAACACTGCTCACATATTCTTGTAGAACCACCAGAGATTGGGGGAGGGATCTTACAACTAAGCAGAAAACTACCCTATTGTTGGGACAAGTAGAATATTAAGGAAGATCATTCTGAGGGGAGATGGGGATGATAGCTGGTCCACAGTCCAATTGAGCAGGTGAAGAATAGATTTGCTAAAGTCACCTTTCTGGAAGCTCAAAGTTAAGATCTTTTCAAAAGCCTTTAAAAAATGTTCACAGTTCGGAGCTCGCATGTTAGATTTTGGAGAGAGTAATTATGTTACTAGACTCTAAGGATATAAACACCCCTTTGGTATTTTAACAATAAAAAGAGGCCATGAATGTCTTAGTATTTCCCCCCTGAAGGAATTGTTTAGCACTTGTTTAGGCTTCTGTTCAATTATTTTACCAGGAAACTTCTCCAGGCTTTAAATCTCTTAGATGGTCACCAGCCACAGTTTCTAATAGCCAGTTGGATAGGCCAGAGCTGAACAGAAAAAAAACCTTCCAAAAACCTTCCATGACCATGCGGGAGAAGGGGAAATATAGTATATACATACATACATTTTCATATATAAATTTCCCTCTTGATACAGTTGCCCCGAAAGAGGAATATGAAAGAACATATAGTGAATATTTCCTAGGGAAGGTCTGACTTGGTGGTTATTTTATTCTCAAATACTTTTAAAATAAATTCTCCATTCTAGATGAAGTGGAATGTCTGTAACTTTTTATCTGCTTGAAATCCTCATTGAATGATCTCAATGTTTTTTATACTGCATTTTGGAATCAGCTTAGATTACAGCTGGGAAAGGCTACATTCCCTTCATCTAAAGAATGCATAGAGAAATTGTCCCTGTACTTAAAGACATTCTGGGTCAGGCACGGGTTGGAGAGTGTAAGACCTCCTTGGGAACTTGGGCTGTTGACCACAAAGATGCAATGCCTGTTGAGCTTACAACCCAAACATGTCAAATGATCATGTTTAAGCTATCATATCCTTTCTTCTTTGTCTGTTCTAAGCCTCATTAGAAAGCACTAAAAAGCCCATTATAAATTATTGATAGTGGTACTTGAATAGAATCACTGAGGATGTAAATAGAACTCTCTTAGTTTTACATTAAAATCTGTTTCTTTAGGACAACAATGTTAATGAAGATGCTGTTTTGTTGTGGTGGTTTATAAGTAAATCTGACACTCAAGTTCAAGGTCACAACTGTCAGTATCTCAATTACTTTCCAACAGTTGAAAGATTCTTTAAACAGATAAGCAAGCTTTTAGTTGACTTTCCTGCTTAACAATGTTGTTAGCTGAATAGTTTACCTTGTCTTTCCCTCACATGACAGGTGGCTGAGAAATCTGCCTATTAACCTTCTCAGGGAGCACCCATCATTTGCATAAAGTCACTTCTCACAACGTGAAAGATGTTTGCTTTCTTCAGAGGCAAGAAAATTGTCCTATATTGCACATTTAAGAATGGTCAGATATTTTTTGTAGGCTTCATTTTAACATCCAGTTTTGTATAATTCATTTATTGTCAAAATTGCCTCAATTCTGGTCTATTTTATTGTCAGAGAAAGAGCAAGTGTTTTTAGCATGTGTTACAAACGCGCCACCTCACCCTCCAACCCCATCCTCCCACATGCTCCCTTTTGGTTTTCAGATACTAAACATGGTCTGGAGATATGATTTACTATCACAGCCACTGAATAGAGAATGAGGGTTTCTGTTAAATTATGGTTCCTAAAAGTTGCCATGAATCTCTCTAGTGGGTTTCAATTTTTGAGAACTAAATCATATGCAACTCAACCTCTTCTGTTACTGAGTGAACACTTGGTATTTGAATTTGCTGAAAGAGCGTGAGAGTTCTGCAGAGCCATAAAGTCATGGTGGTGGCCAGAGCCTCTCCCCAGCACTGCATTTGCAGTGAGCATAAGAAATAGGCATGGAGGTCAACCAGCTCTCCCAGCAAAGAGACCTACCAGCTTCTCTTCAAATCAATCCCCAGGACCCAGTTCCTACTTGTCTCTCTTCAAATCATAATGCAAAGTATATGATACCAACTCTGCTCCATCCTTCTCCTCATGTGACTCCCCAAAATAAAGCAAGTCATTTGAAATTTCCAGGTTCCGAGGACAAAGAGGTTTCATTATACGAAGGGACCACAGTGTGCTGGGTTGCTATTTTTTTTCCATAACTCCCACAGCAGCATGACACAGACTATGAGTCAGTCACATCATACCATTGTGTGAAAAGGAAAACAACATATAAAGCAGTCGAGTATTTTTCTCAGTATGATTATCACGTATCTAGAACGGTTAAGAGGCTTTTCCAATGTTACATGGATTAGGGGGGTACTGAGAGAGTCTCAAAGGCAGAGGAGAGAAAGCAGGACTATGAGTCACCGTACAAAAAGCCTTGGCTTTCAGAAGGAGAAAGAAAAATCCTAAGATTTCAGTGTATAAAAAATTATTATGCTGAGAACAAATATCTGCTTATTACTTCTCCCTTCCCCATAGAAACCAACAACCTTAAAATATAGTGCGAGGGAATTAGGTCAAGCACAATTTCTAAAAAGGAGCATCCTTAAAATTATAAAAAATTATAAAAACATGCCATAAAATAGTGATAGTCTCATTAGGTCCCGGAATGAATAAATGATTACAATAGCTGAAAACGGGGCTGGGTAAGAATACATCATCATCTTGCTTTGCTTCTACTCTTCCCTCTCCTAAAAGGCTTCCCCCTCAGATCTGCCCATGGCTCTCTCACTCGCTTCAGAATGACACTGGAACAGTGACATTGAATAAACTGTCACCTCCCCAGAGATGTTTCCACTGGCCATCCATTCAAACGTGGCCAACAGAATTTCTAGAGAGAAACAATAGGGCAGAACTTCACTGGCCTGATTTCCTCTTCTTTTTGGTGCTATGATCCAGCAGAGTTAGCTGAGTTTCAACACCTCTGACAGCTTCTAAAACTGCACACATCAAGCCTTCACCTGGGACATGTGGGTCGGAGTTTAAGTGGAGGCAACTCTAGGCGATTATTGACTGATGGCGCCCGTGCCTACCTGTGTCTAGAAGAAACCTGACGCTGACTTTACATGATAACCTAGGTCTGGGCTCCATCCAGATCAGCCAAGGCAGAAGTTCGGGGCTTGGGGCCTGGGCATCGCCAATATTTTTTTAAAGCTCTCCACGGGATACCAAAGTGAAATCAGGTTTAAGAACCACTGGACTAAAGTGAAATATAAATTCCATTACTCATCTTTGGATCCCTTTCATATTCCCAAGGGTTTGGCTCCTTGGGGTGGTGGAGGACTATTTTCAGAAATATACTGGGAAAAAAAATCAACTCTGCGCGTGTGCATACGCACACACACATACACACACACACTCTTCAGCTCATTATATCATTTTTCTTCTATTAAGGGCTTCATATTTCTTCATCTCTGTGTACTCTTATGCCATAAAACAGACAGCAAGATTCATGACACCACTAATGGAATTTCTGAAGAAAGCCAAATATGGCAGCACCCCATTTGTCTGATTTCTTCCTCTTTTTAGTACGATTGCTCTAGCAGCTTTGCCAACATTAAGGACATTGGAGTCTGAAGGGCCCCCAATGCAACCAGCTGAGACTCCCCCATTGACAATCAGGTTTTCTAAGTCGAGATCAGACACTGGCTTTGCACATGCCTCCATCCCTTTCAAATAGGTCGCTGCACCTGCAAAGGGTGCCTGCTGGCTGCCTAACCTGGGGCGGTTGCTTTTCCATGGGGCTACCCATAGAAAGGAAGGGTCTGCAAAGAGAGTGAGATGAGGCAAGCTGGATGCAGGCCGGTGAGTCAAACCCTCGCCTTAGAGCAGCCTCCCTTTTCTCTGACAGCAAATACTGAAGCCTGGGAGGAAAGGAACTCTGGTTCCGCCATGTATCTGTTATTGGCAATTAATGAAGTTTACCTTTGGAGAAACTTTGTTTGGTGGCAGAATTTCACATTTGAACATGACAATGAGCAACGCCCACTTTTGAGCCAGGAGCACATAGGTTTTCTTCACAAACCTCTTTGGCCCACCTTACTTTATTCATTTTTCCTTTTTAAATAAGCACAGAGTGGATCTTAGCTTGATAGCATCACTGTTTTACCTTAAATGATCAAATAACTGAAAGGAAGGGCCATGTTTTCTAAATTGCTAGTGTGTGTGTGTGTGTGTGTGTGTGTGTGTGTGTGTGTATGTTCGTGTTTGGGGGAATGGAGGAAAAATACTTCTGTGTCCTGGATTGTCACTGTTATCTCAGAATCAGGGCATTCCAATAAACTGGCAAAAGTCATCTATCACCTTCAGAGAATGTCTAAAAGATGACAATGATGGCAATAGCTAATATTTATTAAACAATAAATGTGTCAGGTACTATGTTAAATTTTTTACGTGTCTAATTTTCTTCAATCATACCAAGCCAAATAGGTAGGAATTACTATTATTCCCCACATTACCGATGAGAAAAGTAAGGCACAGAAAGATCAAGTAGCTCACCCCGAAGAAACAAACATTGTGATTTAGAGCTATTTGGTAGTAAGGTCATCTTTCCGGTGGGAATCTTCCCAGAAAACCTTATACATTTCTGATGAACAGTATCAGCTGCTCCATAATCTGGTCCTGACTCACTTCCCTCCCCTGCAGCCCCTCCCATCTCTCAGATCCTACTGCAGTCAAATTCATTGACTCACTCTACTGCAACATGGAATGCCTCCCTATCCCCCAGGCCTTCCCTCTCTCTGGATCAAAATCTACCCATCAGCAAGTTCAAATACCACTTTCTCCATGAAGCCACCCCAACCACTCAAATACAACCAGCTGTAAGAATTTTGTGTCCCTTTAATTCCACAAGCATTCTCTGTCTTTAAGAAATATTGGGCAAGTGGTAATTTTTTATGTCTCTCACAGATACATGTCATATAAGCATATTTTAAACTCCTTCCTATGTAGGCAGAATGCCTGGCATATTACATATGCGCAATAAATATTTTCCCATTATTAGTTCTTGAACCAAAAAAGTTTCGACGTTTTCAGAGCAAGCATGTCAACAACAGAGAACAGTGGAGGACAGAAGAGAGTTAGGAGGTTTTAGTCTGTTCCAGCACTGGTGGGAGATACCTCTACCCGGTTACCCACACCAAACTTGAAACTGGTGCTAAACCGGAGGGGCTCTGATGACTGCTCTCACTTCTGGGTGCGTATGGCAGGTACACCTGGAAGTACTCTGAGTCTTTGCATGCCTATTTCCATTCCCAATGCAACCATAGGCAGCACCATCCATTATATTCTAATTTTCTGACCTCAATATGACAGGTGGTAGACACTTCTATAGCACCGGTATGAGAGTTGATAAATGCAGGGCCACCCATTTAAAATATGCAGAAACAGCAAATCAGATTTCTGAATCCATTTCAAAAGCACGTCCAAAACCCTAATCTTGAATGACAGAGCCATGCGTGATGCTAGTGAACATATAAATCCCCACCTGGGATGGACCAGGGTGTCACCTGCACACGGAACAGTAAAGAATTCAAGGTCTTCCTTTAAATAAAGACCAAGGCAAGGATGGAAAATGATTATGCAATGTAATTCCCCTTTTCTTCCTCCCATCACACAATGAGCAACTGATGTGTGTGTGTGTGTGTGTGTGTGTGTGAACTGTGTAAATAAGAAGCTCCTGCTCATTCATACATTAAATATGAGAGAATAAATTAAAAATCCCATTTTACAAGCGTGGAGCCTTTTTCATACTATACAACAAAATGGGAAATAAAAGAGAATGAATATCATCAGGGGCCAATCACCCATGACAATTAAGCAATTCCTGCAGACAATCAGTGGGGACCAGTGCCGTGGAATTCTAAGTAGATGCAACATTTATTTATGCCTAAACTTTCTTTTGTACCACTGCTCAGGGAAATGACTTGACTGCTTTGCTTGACAAAAATAAAAAATAAAAATTTAGGCAGCTGCTCTCCAACTTCGACTTCCAGAGAGCTGGAGATTGAAACTGCCATTCTTAGAACAGCTTTTGTTCAATTTGCAGACCACACCGTGGCATCTGTAAGTGACAGGCCATGAAGTGGTTACTGTCCCACTAGCAGGGTGTCCTGGGTGGGAGGTTTATCACGTGCACTGTCTTCCTTTAATCATTGAGTCAAAACCCCTCTGAACATGAAGCACTGACAATTCTCCTTATTGACACAGATATGAAACTACAAAAACATGTCTACTGTGAAATCGCCGAATAGAAAAGGCCAGAAAAACAACAATAGACAATGGTCAACCTTATCACAGTCAAAATTAATGTGCTGGTCCCCCTTCTAACTTATTCTAATTCAGGCACTCACCACATGCATTTCTAGCACACACCGTGAGCTGCAAACTATTAAACAAAGTCATGTTTCCTTAAGCCAAAGAGGCTCTGCCCAGCAGCTTCAGGAGCAGGAGCAGCAATCATGCAAAATAAGATTGCAGGTGCATACCTTCACCTCCTGATTGGTAAAGACCTCCACATCCACCAGACAAGAGTGGAAACATCACAGTCCATGCTAGGGGCTGGCATTCCCCCTCCTGATTTTCAAAAGAGTTAGGCAGCCTCGGTGTCCTGCGTGACAGGGTGATGGGCAGAGCCTCCAGGTGGATGCTGCCGTGGCCCGCCCGGCACTGCCTATCCCTGGACACGGCGGAGCTCGGCACCTGGAGCCCACTGGCTGCACGCACACAGCCCGCCGCCTCTGAGGCAGCTCAGCCGAGTAAGGAAGGGCCGGCTTTCTCATGGCAATGACATCACCACAAAGACTGACACAAGCTGAAGCTATTTTTTCCCCCATGCCTTTTATCTCTAGGCAGTGCAGTGGAGCAAATTGAACATGATTAGGTGCTAAATCTGAACTCAGACTAAATCAATTCAGGCAGCGCTGGCTAGGAACTGAGTCATAGCTGTTGTTTCAGCCGAGTGCTTATGTTTGCAAAAAGCAGGGAGGAGAAGCTGACACCAGAGGCTCTGTTTGTGGGAGGGGGTGTGTTGGGGGGGATAATTCTGCAGATGAGCCTCCTGAGATGAAGGTGTGACAATTTTCTGCCTCAGAGACGAGCAGGAAGTTGAGGCGTTCTGCAAATTGCGTGCCTTCTGTTAATTGCCCTGGGCTGCTCGGAGCAGCCACACATATTCTGGGCATCCTAATGCATCGCGGGCACCGGCTGAATAGAAATCCATTCTTGGAGGGACTAGAGAGCTAAGTCGTCAGTCATTTAGGCAGCCTGGTAAGAGGAGATAATTAGAGGTTTGTGAAATTCTATTTGAAGCACATAAGTGCAGACCAGTAACTCTAAAAGCACCCTCCTGAGCTCGGGATTTCAGGCTGTCTCCAAGGTCATTCAAACCAAAAGCGGCCCGTGGAGGAGTTATGGCAAACGCCTCCTGCAGGGACAGATGGCAGAATCTAATGGGCCAACGCACTGATGTGGGTCATTGTCAGCGCTCCGGGGCTCTGTTTCGCCTGAGACTTTGAACGCATCCGATTGCCTTTTCTCTTTTTCTGATTGTGAGTCCCTGAAGGGCAGGGCTGTGGATAATTCGCCTTTCTATCTTGAGCCTTTAGCAGAGTGCCTGGCACGAGAAGGCAGAAACTGCTTAATGAATGAAACAACAGAACAGAAATAGCCTTCTTTCCCAGTAGGAGTGAGCAAAGGGAAAATATCAGATTCGTTTTCATTTCGTTATTAGGTAGAGAAGTACCAGTAGAACTCGCTGACGTTCCAACAGGATCTGTCCCCACCAGGATACAGTTGCATCTGCAGCGGCCATCGGAGCGCAGTGATTTGAAACAGATGGGTGCCTTTCTATCACATGATTGAACAAAGTGGTCCAACTCGGCATGCAGATGAGAAAGGTGACATTTCACACGGAAGGTAGAAGTTTTGTCGTTGGTCCCCATTGGACTCCATTTGAATAAGGCATTACCCACGCTAAATGAAATCAGTCCACAGTACGAATATTTAGACTGATGAAATTGTGTGTGTGTGTGTGTGTGTGTGTGTGTGTGTGGCGGGGGTGGGGGGGGGGGCTGTCAATTACTTGTTGTCCAGGGAACTGTGGAGAATACGAAGTCATATATGCAGATAATTCAACTAACCCTAACAGAGTAGTAATTATGTGCAAAGCTCTGCACCAGATGCTATAAAAAAGAAAATGATGAATAAGCAAAAGTCAGGATCCTCGAGGGGCTTGCATTCCCGGGGAGGCGATAAGACATGGAGACTAAGACCTGTACCTCGAGGCAGCGGTGACGGAGAGGCACAGGCAGCATTAGGTGGGAGCACTGGAGAAAGAGCAACGGGTAAGGAAGGGAGCTGTGGCAGAGGAGCGTCAAGGAGAACATGACCTCTGCTCTGATCCTGAAATATGAGTAAGCCTTTGTGAGACAGAGAAGGGGTGAGGAGAGCCCTCCAGACTAGAAATGTCCAGAAGAAAGAATAGGGTACTTGGGGGTGGGGGGGCACATTGATGATTAAATTTGATTGGAGCCGGGGGTAGCCAAGACAGCAAGAGCCAGATGATTCAAAGCCTTGAGGGGCCCTCAGGGTCTATCTGGTCAACCATGGAATGCCTGCAAAGTTTTTGAGAAAGTAAATGGTGTCTACATACATATAAGTATAGCTAAATTATAAAGGTGAATACAATTTTGAACACCATTAGCAACTATTCAAGAGGCAAAACAAAGAAAAGGCTATTTTTTCATATGCCACGGCACACGCTAAAGTATTCTTTTTAAGGTTTCACGGCAGCGGCATGCTGGTGTTTAACAATTGGCTGTCTGAAAAGAAAAAGCCCACTGTGTGGCGTTTGCCGATTTCCGTGGTGTAATAATCTCATCGTGGCTGATGTCAAGCAACCGATATGAAGTCCCTTGAACGCAAAGTTGCGGAGCGAAGCCTATGACCTGTTCCCATCAGCTGTTCGAGCTGCCTCCAGGACACCACGTCTCATTGTCATGAAAGCGTTGGTCCGCAGAGGTGAGGTCCAGGGTGCGTGTCCAGGGCTGGCCAGGGTGCATCAGGCAGCAGGAGCAGTGCGTTGTAATCGCTGGGCTCTGTGGATTATTTCACACTTTCCATTTAGGAAAGAGCTATTAAAAGACACGTGTGTTATTTCAAGAAAAAGAGCCTTGCCATCATGTCTTGGCAGGAGGACATTCGTCTATCCAGGAAGCAGAGCAAAGCTCAAAATTGTAAAATTAGTCCTTTTACTGATGCATGCTCAGTTTCTCCTTTCTGATTGGATTCTGCACTGAAGATGCCTTTCTGTACCCAAGAACCCACCAACTTTACACCTTCCTTTTTAAAAATATATTTTCAAGGACACAGCTCTCAAACCATTTATATTAGTTTGAAATGACTGATAACTCATAGCATTACCCATCACAGAGGAATACGTGTTTTAACAGGGAACCGAATTGTAACTTGAGTGTTTTTAAGGTGGAATTATAAGGCATTGAGAGCATATAGTGATTTTGAAATGAAATCACTGGTTTTTTAATAGGTTGGTTTAACAGATTAGATATATAATCCAATTGACTATACAAAACACTCATTTTTCCTATAGACCAGAGCCCCTAGGGGGCTTCACTATTTAAAAAAGTGTCCTATTTCTCTAGATAAAATGGATTTCTCATAGCTGGGGGATGACTGGCAGCCCAGGAGGCATCTAGGGCATGTATATAAGCCCCCTGGCTGATGGCTACAAGGCCCTATATACCCTGGCTCCTGGCTCCTCTCCCATCTCACCTCATAACCAACTTTGCCCTTTCCTCTCCATGTCCCAGAGCCACTAGTCTTGGCATTTTCAAAAAATGCTAAGCTCATCTCAGGACCTTTGCACTTGCTTTTGACTTTGTCTGAAAAGACCCAGATTTCCGCATGATGGCTGGCTCCTTCTTCTCACCTAGCTTTCAGCTCAGATATCATCTCCTTGGAGAAGCCTGCCCTGGTCACCTAAAACATGTGTACACACGCATGCAGGCATGCCTGCACACACATACTCAAAATCAATCACTATCCAAGCATCTTCATTTGAATTTCATTTATAGCACTTTTCACTATTTGAAATTACTCTGTTCATATAGTTCTTTACTTGTTTATTGCTTGTTTTCCCCAACTAGAATTTAATCTCCACATAAGCAGAGATTTTTGCCTATCCCATTCCCTGCTGTATTCTCAGGGGCTGGAAAGTGCCTTACACTTAGTAGGTACGCTCATAAGTATCTGGCATATGACTGAATAACTACATGAATCTTAACAGGCGAGTAGATGGCCTCCAACAGAAAGAGACGCCTCCTGATGTAGGCATTTCAGGAAGGTCCATGTAGGAGGACACGTGGGCGTCTGAGTTCAGTGATCACCCCACCTCTGTCAGCTGAACCTGCTGGCACAGCTCTCTGCTCAAGAACACCCTTTCCAGTTGAAATGGCCAGGGACTCTTAGGATTTCTCCAAACCACTGCTCTTCCTATGACTGACCACACTGAGGAAATGGATGCAACATGATGCAGACCCCTCAGACAAAGACTACCTCCCTCAGACAAAGACCACTCTCCTGCCCCTCGGGCCCAGCAGTCCTCTGAGGGGACTGACAGCTGAGCTGGTGCTCTCAGCTCCAACTGGGCAGGAGCAGATGTGCCCCCTTTCAACCCAGAGGCGGCAGCCAAGTCTGTTCTGCAATGAGCATAGATGTTCCCATTACAATGATGGGTTGTTGAAGGCTTTGCTTCTTCTATGTGTCCTTCTGGATCACTTGCATCTGTTTTAATGCCTATTATAGAAAATTTCAAATATGTTCAGAAGTAGAGAGAAAATTATAATGAGAGCTTTCATGTACCCACTACCCAGGTGCAAGAATAACTTGGGGTTATTATTGTTTCCTCTCTGCCATTAGGTCTCAAAGTGTGGTCCCCAGACCAACAGCATCAATACCTCCTGGGAACTCAGAAAGGCAAATTCTTTGGGCTACACCCAAGCCCAAATAAAAAACTCGGGATCAGTGTCTGTAATTTAACAAGCCCACCAGGTGAATCTGATGCAAGTTCAAGACTGAGAAGCCCTGATCCACGTCCCCACCCATCCTCCCACTCATGTCAAGTTATTTTGAACCAGATGTCTAACACATCATTTTGTCTATAAATATTTCAGCATATATCTCTAACAGACAAGGGCTCTTCTTTTGACATCACAATACCTATCATCACAAAACCCAAAAAGCAAGAACAATTCCTCAGTATCATCCAATATCCCGCCCATTTTTCACCACCCATACTACCCATGTCCTCTTTACTCCCCATCCCCTCCCTGGGCCCCTTCTACCATCCTTTCCTTGCTTTGTTTAACAGTTTGTTTGAATTGGGATTCAAACTACAGTATCACTCATATCTCTTAATCTACAGGGTCCTCCTCCATCCCTTCTTTTTCCTTCCTTGTAGTTTCTTGCTGATGATGAAGCCATGATATTTGACCTTTAGCATTTCCCCCAGTCTACATGTTCTTGGTGAACTTCAAAGTGTGATTCCACCGGTCCCTCCATTGCCAGTAGGTCCTGCTGGTTAGATCCAGAGGCTTCTAAGATTCAGGTGTGGCAAGACACCTTCTTAGGTGGATGGGACAGGAAATATGTCTTCCTAAAGGATCGATCAAGGCAGGGAGAATGTGATGCCACGGTCTCTCTTTGTGGTACGAGCAGCCTTTAGTGCTCAAGGCCTGGGTTCATTCTTTCATAAGGCATTCATTCTTTCAAAACGATGGCATTCCTTCTGCATTTATTCATAGAACAGTTCTATTAAAAAGAACGACTTCTCTCTATGATGTAGTTGCCCTGAGCTACATTTTACATGACAGGCAAATACATACTTGATTCTTTTCCTTTATTAACTAGTTTTTTGTTAAAAAATGATTTGTTCCTTTATTATCCTTCAAAGATGATTGAGGGTTTCTTTTTTATTTTTAAGTGTCATTATGAATTTATTACACATATTTGATGGTTTTAAACCAATTTTAATTTTGCTAGTGATGCTTACATTGTCCATCATTGGCTGGTGAGAGTCTAATAGGTTGGCTAATATTTTGACACAATCCCATCGTCCTTCTGGCATAACAAGCTGTCCCAGACTCATGTCCATTTCTAGCCCCAGATAAGGAATCAGACATTTCTCTAAAGAGCCTAGTTCCATTCAGTCAGTATTTCAACATGTTTTAATACCCTAATCTATATCCTATATAATAAAACCCTAATATGCAAATCAACTGAACAGTGGAATGACTGGTCACTATGACATTCACTGACCACCAGGAGACAGACACTCAACACAGGAGCTGCCTCCCACATTGAGCATCTGCCCCCCCCCCCCCCCCCCCCCCACCGAGGGAGGCAATGGGCAGCGGTGGTGGCAACTGAAGGGGGGGAGGGCAGGGCCAGCCAGAGGGCGGCACCAGGGTGCCAGCCAAGGCGGGTGCCAGCAGAGGCCTTTCAATCGCCCTGCCCACCGGTCACCCCACAGATCAGCCCTGATCACCGGCCAGGCCTAGGGACCATACTCTATATATTGGGAACAGTCTCTTAGATTTAAAAATTAAAACCTGGCAAGGCTACTCTAACACTGAAAAAACAGGATGATGCAGCGATGACATGTATAGACTCTGGCTTGCACATTTTGTGGCCAGCCCTGATTCTGACACTTATAACTTGTGACAAAGCCAATTACTTAACTTCTCTCTGCTTCAGTTTTTCCACCCATAAGATGGGGAAAATGGCACTACTGCCTCAGAAGGATCAGAGCAAAAAAATGTAGCTGCCCATACAACAGCAAGATGCCTTTCACCTGAATAAAAAGTATGGTCACTGGTTTATGCAGCGTCCCAGATTGCGAGAGGGAAGTCTGTTGGTTTAGGCCCAACATTCCCCAAGGGGTCCCAGATTGCGAGAGGGCACAGGCTATGCTGAGGGATCCCCCTCCCAAATGCATGAATTTTGTGCACCGGGCCTCTAGTACTTAGTGCTCTTTGCACTGGGTTGGTTATGTTTTAAAGCTTTAAAACATCACATATCATGGTCCTTACCAAAATTACTCCCTTGCCTTATCCCACACCATATGCACAGCAGCCTCAGAATCACATTATTAATACTACCAGGAACAATTTAAGATATTTTCCCCAGGTTTGTTGTTGTTGTTTTGTCCTTTGGGTAGCCCATAAAGGGGGTACAAATTTTTGTCTTACAGTCATTTGGAATAGTTTCTCTAATTCCATCAACTGGATGCCAAGTTAGGTTCTTTGGTTTCTAAAATGTTTACTTTTAGAAACATTTGCTTTTAAAGGTTCAACTGTTGTTAAAATATTTCTAAATTTATTTACTTTTTTCAAAAGTAAAATATTTTTGATTCATAGGACTGCCTTTCCCATTACATTTAATTTTGTTTTGTAATTATAAAAAATATGACATGGCTCAAAACCAATCTACACAGAAATCTAGCTCCTATTCCTGCATCCTACACTCCACTCCTTTCTTACTTCCCACACAAGTTATTGTTATTTTATCTTTATTGTTTATCCATTCTCTCATTTAAAAAGATATTAACAAATATATATGAATATTATTTCCCCTCCCTTTCTTAGACAAATGATAGCACCCTTTGGTTAGTTTTCTGCCTTGCTCTTATTGCTAAAAAACGTGATCATAGAGAGACTCCATACTAATATGTAGAAATATGCCTATTCCTTTTCCCAACTGTATAGTACTCCACTACATGGATTTACTAAGCTTGTGCAACTAGGCCCCTATTGATGGGGGCCTATTTCCAGTTTTTGCTGTTAAATAGTACAGCAGTTAATAGACTTTGCTCATGCCTTTTCATATTTTGCCATTTTATTTTATTTTTTTTTTTTAAATATATTTTATTGATTTTTTACAGAGAGGAAGGGAGAGAGATAGAGAGTTAGAAACATCGATGGGAGAGAAACATCGACCAGCTGCCTCCTGCACATTTCCCACGGGGGATGCGCCCGCAACCCAGGTACATGCCCTTGACCGGAATCGAACCCGGGACCCTTCAGTCCGCAGGCCGACGCTCTATCCACTGAGCCAAACCAGTTTTGGCAGCCATTTTATTTTTGGGACAGATTCTTTAAGTGGAATTGCTGGGTTAAAAGGCAAATGTCTATGTAATTTTGCTAGATCCAGCCAAATGCTCTTCCATAGGAGTTGTATCATTTTGCTTCCCCACCAGCAATTTCTGAGAAAGAGTGGCTCCCCACAGCAAGGGTGGCCAAACGTGTCGGACTTCTGCCCATGCGGTGTGGGTGAGATGTGGTTACCACAGTTGAGCTTTGATGTGCATTTTCTTAGTATGGCACATTTAGGGATCTTTCTACATGTGAACTATATTTTCTACAGTTAGTTCATTCTGTATCTGACCTGAGCAAGCAAAAAATCCTAAAGAGCCCTGGACAGGTGGCTCAGGTGGTTGGAGCACTGTACCATACACCAAAAGGTGGCCAGTTCGATTCCCAGTCAAGTCACATACCTAGGTTGTGGGTGTGATCCTCAGTCAGGCAATTAATTAATGTTTCTCTCTTCTCTCTCTCTCTCTCTCTCTCTCTCTCTCTCTCTCTCTCTCAAATCAATAAACATATCCTCGGGTGAGGAATAAAAAAAAGTCCTAAACACCCACCAATGTTTCTCAGTGAGTTTCAGTTTGCATTAATCCAGTTATGAGCAAGGTGGATCATCTGTTCATTCCGTAAGAGCCATTTGCCTTTCTCCTTTTTTGATACCTCACTTAGGTCTGGTCATCACATGCCAAACCCATTCTCACCTCCAGGCTCTTGCACTTGGTGCTCCCTTGCCTGCAATGCATTTCGCCGATCTAGGCAGGGTTCGCTCATCCACAGCACTCAAGCCTCTGCTCCAGTGCCCCTGCCCAGGGAAGCCTGCCCAGTCAGCCCATCTGAGTAGCACTCTTCTCTCTATCTCCTCGCCCTGTTTTATTTTCCTACCAAGCATTTGTCACCAACAGATGTTACATATTTATTTGTGTAGTTTCTGTCTCTCCCATTGGAATGCAAGCTCCAGGAGGGCAAGGCCCCTCCACCTTGGTCACCGTGTATCCTGCACAGTGGGAGCTCCATGAGGATGTGCTGGGGGAATGAATCACTGAAGGAGTGGAATCTTTTTCTCTGAGATACAGCTGCTGGGGACATGGGCCAGAAGCAAGCCTATCAAATGGGTCCCTGTAAAGGAGCGTGACCCTGAGAAGGGAGGGTGAGCAGAAGAAGGAGCCTCAAGGTCAATGGGCCACAGGGATAGTGAGGTGGAGGCAGGAAAGGCCCATAAGAAGTGAGAAGGACCCGGGAAGGGGAGGAGGGACACACAATGCAAGCTCCCCATCTGCACAAGTGCCATGCTAAGTGGCTGCTGCAATGCCCTTGGTCAGACTCAGGGACCATCCTCATCCCACAACTGCCCAGTTAGCACCTGCAAGGCCTCACAGATACCTTATGGCCGATCCCTGAGTGATACCCCAAAGAAACTGTTATCACTTCTTCTTTGTCTCACGCTCCTCCCCAGTCTCCAAGGTTTTCTCTCTGCCTGGATCCATCCTTTAGGAAGACATATTTCCCTTCCCAGCCTCCATGTCTGCACTGGATGGTGCACTTTATACCAGGCAGTGCTATACCTAAGAAGCTGACACACTGAAAAATTACAGGGATAAGCACAGATAGGGTGTTAGCGAGGCACATCTGTCTTCTGGGCAGCTAATGCTCTGGGAACTGCTCCTCCTCCGCCCATGCTGGACTCGTCTGGCGGCAGCCCTGACCCCGGCCAAGCCAGCCAGAGTTTTCGTAAAGATTTTCCAAACCCAAACTGGGTCAAGAGCACCCGTTCCCTGTGGTGTCAGAAGCTTGGAACTGTTGCCGGCCAAGATTTTTCATCATAAAGCCACATTCAGACATCAACAGGAAGTAAGTCAAACAAGGAAGTCCTGGGAGCACTGGAGTCCTCATCTCCAGGCACCCCTGAGGCCCTGTGGCACCCTGACTACCCGTGGGCCACTTATTCAACGCTCCCCTTGGTCATGTTAAATAGTCTAGTGTCAAACCAACCAATGCTCCCTTCTCTCCCATGCTGATTCAGATAGTGTTGCTGTCACTAACAACCAGAAGAGCCCTGGCTAACACACACACACACACACACACACACACACACACACACGGCCCTAGGTTAAATAACAAGGGACAATAAAGTAGAAGTCATTCATCAGGGACACACATTCAGGTTTCTAATTTGTCCCATGGAGATGCTCTCCCCTATCCCTCAATTAGACCTGAGGTGAGGGAGCTGGCACCATCCCAAACCTCCCTCCTGAGGTGATAGCAGAGTCCATGATGGATTTCTGTCAAGAAAAGCTCCTCACAGATGTCTTCCTTCTCCACTGGCTTCACCCTACTCATTGTCCTGCAGGCGCTAGAACTAGGTAACTCGCTCCTGGCCACCTGCTTTGAAAATCTGTGTATTGGCCTGATACCTAACTTTGTTTGGAAGGTTCCATTTTATCCTGGTCTCAGCTGAAACTTGCAATTTAACATACTGCCACACTATCATGTACTTGGGGCTCACTTTGTGAAGTCACTCTGTAAAAATTCATTAGCAGTATGCTATGTGCATTTCACAACAGGCTGGTTAGAGATGAGGAAGTCATGTGCCCAAGGTTGGCCAGCTGGGAAGTGGTGGAGGGAGGTCAAATCCCACTGGTTGGCCTCCAGAGTGTGAGCGCCTAACTTCTCTGCTGTGCAGACTTGCACGTTCTGGAGGGGAGAACATGAACACGTCTGCACTTCGGACAGAATTTTAGTTGTGATGTCAAGGCTAGATTGGAAAGTAACAAAGGCAGGAGCCAAGAGACCTGTCATCTCAAAGGAACTTTACGAGGGTAGAAATCAACTTGCTGCATTTCTGATAGAGTTATCTAAGCCAGTGGCAAGAAGGAACCAAATTAGGCAATGAGCAATGCCAGAGACATTGTAGAAATATGAGAGAACTCAGTGACCACACTGTGTAGGGAAAGGGGGGAGGGGTGGTCAGGGACAGGAGGGAGGTATGGCATGGTTAAGGTTTCAAAATCTTATCTCCAAGGAGAAGATGGTACCAGTGACAAGGGTGGGTCCTTTAAAAAGATGAAAGATCCCACCCACCAGCAAAATCTAGAAAGCCTCAAAGGGAGGCATTTGATATGCACACTGGGTAGAACTAAGATGAATCAAGGTCTTATGAGCAAGAGGCTTGTTTAAGGACCAGTGAACAGCCCATTGAGTTGGAATGCAAAGCTAAGCCAAGCAGTGGTGAGTTATAAGATCGGAAGGGAGAGCTGTGGCCACATAGATAAAATTTTTGAGTGCCAGGGCAATTACTAGTATGAGTATATTTCACTCAGTAAGGTATGGGATCTATCAAGCTTACTTTAAAAAACTGCACACTAGGTTGAATTAGAGTGGAGAGGGGTTGTAAATGTTGGTAATCTCAAGGCATTGAGGGGTTGGATTATGGAGATGCAGCAGTAATATTAGGGAAGGGATGGATATGAGAAACACCATGAGATGCAATGTTCAGGATTAATAATTAACTGGCTGTGAAAGTAATGGTCAGAATGTAAATGGGAAGGAAGGCAGGTTGGAGGTACCAGAAAAAGGAGAAATGGAGGCAGGAAGGGTGGGAGGAGAGGAAACTCTAAAGGCAAGCCTGGATTGACAGAGGTAACTTTATGTGAAGTAGCTTAACTAAGTAGGTGTCAAAAACAAATTGTGATCAGTTTTATACATCCATGACAGTGAGGTACATGTCCACATTCATTTACTTCGATCTTTAGCTATTATTATGAATCTTCACTTACGTAAAAAGGCAAAAAGGAAAGGGAAAGGTAAAAACTGAGCTTAAGACTTACAGTGGTAACAGGTGCTGGTCTTTATAGGTATTAATTAGGGGTGAACAGTATTGCAAAGCTGTTCTAGTTCTGACTAGTCAAGACTGTGCAAATGATTGCTTTCACCCTACCCTGTGCTTTCATGCTAAAACCTGGGGGGAAATACCATCAAATCTATGAATAGTGGTCTTTTATGCAACTATTTCTTACTTTCCTTTAGAAAGGTCTAGATATTCATTTGAGTTGTAAATACATGGAAGTATTTGATGAGTCTTACTCTATATTTGAAATTTAAAACTCATGGAGCAAAAAAAAAAATTACTTCTAGGAAAGCAACTGTACCATTTTTGGAACTGAACTTCTAATTGTCCCACCAGGCCTGCTAGTCTTCCCGTGCTCCCTGCTTCAACTGTGGCACCACCTTCCACCCAGTCACCTTGCAGCACAGCCTCAGTCATCTCTGATTCCTTCCTGGCAGGCCAGAGAATCAATGAGGTTGTCAAAGGGCCCTGTCTCTCTGACTCTGCCTTCTGAGGCGGTGTTAGAGAAGCTTTCCCTAAGGAAGGACCATTTTGCTGAATGTTATAAGGTAGATGGGAACAAGTAGGGAGATGACAAGTAGGGAGATGGGAAGAGTAGGCAGGAGCCTGGGATGATGTGTTGAAGTATGAAATACTATGAGTAGACCAATATTGCAGAAATTTCCAAAAACCCATTGATGTTAAGCAGAGTTCGGGATTAGTGTTTGAAACCATGGAAAATGCAGCTAGAGTACTGTCAGGCAAGGGCTTGTGAGTTATGGGTAGGAGTTTAAATTTTGTCCCATAGGAAGAAAGAACCAGCGAAGGCTAGAACAGTAGCATCTTGACTCTCCCTGCCTCTGAGTTCACTGCCCTTTAATCCATCTTGCAAACAATCTGTGGTCAGAAAGACCTTTCTACTAAGGAAATATGACCGTGTTCCTGTCCTGGAGAGTGGAGTGTAAAGTTAGAACTAGGCCTGCATACGTGCAAAGGAGTATACAGCAAGTCCTTCAATAACATCATTTCATTCAAGTTGTTTCATTATGACGTTGATGACGAAACAAAATCGATTCCCAGCCTTGGGCCAACGTCTGTGTGGAGTTCGCATGCTCTCCCTGCCTGCTTGGGTTTTCTCTGGCACTCCTGTTTCCTTCACCTTTCCAAAGATGTGCCCGTTAGATGGCCTGAGTATCTACATGGTCTCAGTCTGAGTGAGTGTGGGTGGGTGTGACCCGCCCTGTGATGGAAGGACAAGGGGTCCTGTCTGGGTGGGTGCCCGCCTGGTGCCTTGAGCTCTGGCCCCCATGACCCTGAACTGGAATAAGCTGGTTGGAAACTAATCACCTTACTTGTTTTCATTGCTCTTTCTTGAATATGTGTATAGCTCACATTTATTTCAATGTTTAATATTAGAAGTGTTTGGGGTCTTTATTTAGAAGTTAGGTGATGTTTTTGTGACCAGAAATATGCTGCTCCATGTAGTCACTCAGAGACCTGGGCTAAGAGAGGCTCTGCCGTCTTCAACACTTGCAACTTAACTCTTGTTTATATCACTTAGCCCGTGGTAAACTGGTTCTGATATATGCCATTTTGCCTAATGTTGCAGTTTCCAAAAAACCTATTGATGTTCAGTGAGGATGTGCTGTAGTAAGAAAATGTTAGAAATCCAATGGGCACAGAGACCTCTGAGACCTTGTGCTGGGAATTTCTCATGGCCAGCCTCCTCCGCTGGAATAATGCATATGACCTCCATATCCGTGATGCACATAAACCCATTAGAGCACTTACCCTGCTGTATGGTTTAAATGTTTTATTGTAGCCTCAGAACTTAATCAGTGGTTACAGATAATGACTGATAAATGAATGAAAGACTGCATGACTGAAAGGCAAGACAATCCTCACTTCTTCTCATGAATGGGTTATTTCTAAGTGAGTCTATTCTGGCAGCAGCTCCACTAGCTTCAGTCCTCCGTGCTTAGCATGAAGTCTCCGACCCCACCGCCCTTTTCCTTACCTCCTCAGCTTTAAAAGTCCTGGAGACTTATCGTAGAAGAACTAAGAAGCACAGCCATGCAGCCTCAGGTGTATTCATGTGTATGGAGATGGCTGAAAGTCCACTGAAGGTTGTGCTCCTTCCATAGTATAAATCTGTCTCTGGAACATGGTTTCCCAACCAGGGGTATGGTTGCCAGCTCAAGAGTGACCCTGTGACTGAGTTCGGGCCAATGGGGTAGGGACAGAATTACAGAAGGCCACTCTCAGGCTTGTCCATCGTGCTCCCTGCAGGACCCTTGTGTCTCTTCTTCACACTGATCTCTGGAGCCAAGTGTTGAAGATGGCAGAGCCTCTCTCAGCCCAGGTCTCTGAGTGACTGCATGGAGCACACTCCTAGTTCCTCCTCCCCTATGACACTGTCAATGGGGTTTTACATGAGTGGGACATAAACCTCTTTTCTGGTAAGCCCCTGAGGTTTGGGATCCTATTTGGCAGAGCAGACGGCATTACCTCAAAGAATTCAGCATGCATGTGTGTTCATGTATGCCTTCTCCTAACACAAAATTTAGATTTATACAGAATCAAAAACCAAATGGAGATAGAACCAAAAGAGGATTTAATCCCTGGATGTAGACATCTTTCATGTTAAATTTAATCTGAATGTCTTAAATCAGCACCTGAGCAGAGAGTCATATTCTTATTTGATACATAATGGTTAGAGACCAGGGAGAAAATGGGGCTGGTGAAAAGATCTGGAGAGCCAAATGGATAAGATCAGAAAAGATACATAAGTTGTTAATCAGATGAGTTAATAATAGACACACACTCATTCTGGGTGAAATTTCAAATAAATGAAATAAATAATCCAGATGATATGCAAGTGACATATAATTACGCTTATGCCACTGGCCTTGTGGAGCTGCAGACTATTAACGCCCTGTACTTCATGACCACCTCCCTAAAAGTAAGAATATCCAGTGACTTGCTCTATATTTCTAACCATTTTAGGGCTAAAGAAGGCATCTAAAAACGTAAATCTTCTTTTATTACCCATGCATTTCTTTCATTTTGCTCTCCCTTTTTAAGAAGGGTTTGTGGTAAGTCCAAAAGCTAGAACAGAGGAAGGTAAAGAGGAAGAGGGAAGAAGCCACATGGGAAATGCACTAAAAGGCAGTTTCTGGTATAAGATGTCAGGCTGATTATACATATTCCTACCTTCTAGATTGGGGTTTGGGATGCGGGTGTCTGTTGCGCATGTCAATACCTTTGGAAATTTCCAAAACTTGGAGAAATCACATGCTTCCTGTCACTGAGATTTATCTTTTTTTGTTTGTTTGTATCCAGAGAGTTGGGATTTATCTTTTTTTGTTTGTTTGTATCCAGAGAGTTGGGGTGTCAAGAGTAGGAAAAACAAGAAGCCCTCTATGGAGGATTGGTGCTGGGATCAAGAGAATGAAGGGTCTAGAGATTAAGTTACTTTTCAGGTTAGCCAAGCTAGTACATCAGAATAGGTTAAGCCGGAGAAAGAGCCTCAGGGCAAATGCTCTACATAATAAATACTGTGCATTTGGATGGAGTTTTCTTTGTGCTGTATTTTTGGGACACCTGGTATGGAAGGCAAGGTGGAAAAAGACATAGAATTCCAGTGGTGGAATCATAAACTTATCAAAGAGGAAGTCTTCAGTAAGTATGGCTCTGGGCTGTGCATTTCAATTTTTGGTGTTATTATTTTTGGAAGAGTATAAATGAAGTTTCAATACTCTGTTAGTAAAAATGTGACTCAGAACAATCTTTATGGAATTCAGGAGCCTTTAAAAAAATAAGTAAAGCACACAAAAACTTCCATTTATAGTAAATATAGAAAGTTGTAGGAAACCATTGTGCAACTCTCAAAAAGGAAAAGCCACATGCACTACACAATCACAGACTTTTAAAACCTCTTCAGAAAGCTGATGAAAAAGAAACTTAAATGAACTGAATTCCATAAAGTGATGAGCGCTTTTCATGAGAAAATAAACACGTCTGCTTTCATCTTTTTGTGTAATAGTGGGAAAAAGAAGAATTTACTAGACAGGTATAAGGAGAAGCCAGATGAACTCCTAATAAATTTTAGAGTTTCGCATGGACTAGAATAATGGATTAGAATCCCATAAAGTACCAAAGAATAAGTCTGTAAAGCCAATACTTTATCCAGTCAAAAATTAAAATAAAGATCTGTGGGACAATATAAAGTATTCAAACATATGCATAATAAGAGTCCCAAATATAGGAGAGAATGATGCAGAAGAAATATCTGAATAGATAATGGCCAAAATTTTCTCCAAATTAATTAAAGATGTCAATGCATAAATCCAAGAATCTCATTAAACTCTGAGATGACCACATCTAGAAACATCATGGTTAAACTCTAAAATTCAAAATTAAAGAGAAACTGTTAAAAACCGGAAGAGGAAAAAGACATACTACACACAGAAGAATAACTATAAAAATGACAACAACTTATGAGAAACAACTCTGGCCATAACACTATGGAACTACATATTTAAAGAAAGAAAAATGTTAAACTATCAACCTAGATTTAGATATCCAGCAAAAAGTGACTTTCAAATATGAAAGTAGATCCTTATCTGTTCCTTGTGAGAATGTAATATAGGGCAGCCACTTTAGAAAATCATTTTGTAGTATTCTAAAAAACTAAACATAAAATTCTCTCTCCCCATTTTTTGGGGAGGCAACCTAATTTTTGGTGGCCTTGTTTTGACAAGACTTAAAAAAAATACACACAAAAAACCTAAACATAAAATTAAGATATGACTTAGAAATTCCACTACAAGTTATTTACCCAAAAGAAATGAAGATAAGTTGACACAAGACTTGTGGGCATGTGTTTATAGTGGCTTCATTATAATAGCCAAACATTGAAGACAATATAAATGTTCATCAATTGATTAATGGGTAATGAAAATGTAGAATATTCATCTAACCAAATATTTACTATTTATCAATAAAAATAAGCCATTGACATAATATAATGTGGATAAATCTCACAAACATTATGCTAAATGAAAATAAGCAAAAGACTTCACAAATATTGTATAATTCCATTTATGTGAAATGTCCATAAAAGTAGATTAGTGATTGCTGCAACTGTGGGTGAACAGGGTAATGGTCTACAAATGGGTATTAAGGGACTTTTTGGGATAGAAATATTCTAAAACTGAATTTCAGTGATGATTGTACAGGTCTATAAGTTTACTAATAATCATTGAACTATATACTTAAAATGAGCGAATTTTATGTTATGTAATTTATGCCTCAATAAGGTTGTTAAACAATACAAAGACAAAATAAAACACTATCAACAGAAGTAGGAAAGTATCTATTGCATATCTGAACTACTAGAAATGATTTTAAAAATATTATTTCTAGAGGGAAATAACCCTAGTGAAAACACTGATGGGCAGAAATGAATCAAGAACACAAGAAGGGGTGAATTCACAGGTTTATCATTGTTATTATATTTATTTTAAAATTCTTTAAAAGACTATTAAGCATTTAAAATAACAATAATGAACTGTGGGGTTTACAGCTACTTAGAAGTTAAGTATCTACACATATAAAAAGCCAGCAACCAGAACACCATAATGACCAGAATGACTGGTTGCTATGATGCCCACTGAGGCCAGCGAACCAGCCCAATCAGGAGTGGGGTTGGCCAACCAACCTCCTGAAGCCCCTCCCCCTGGCCAGCCCTGCCCCCCAGGAGACCCCCACCCCGATCAGGGGCAGGGCCAGCCAGACAACAGCCTGCGGCCCCTCCCCCCGTGGCTGGCCCTGCCCCTGATCAGCCCCCACCACCCGAATTGGCCCACGGCCCCTCCCCCCAGCCAACCCCAACCCCAATTGGCCACCCACACACCAATTGGGGGTGGGGTTGGCTGGCCAACCTCCCACAGCCCCTCCCCCAGCCACTGACCAATGATAGGCCTCCCCCGTAGCCATTCAGGGGCGCAACCAGCTGGCCCACTGCCCACAGCCCCTCCCCATGGCCGGCCCCACCCCCAATCAGTCCTCCCACCCCAATTGGGGGCAGGGCTGGCCAATCGCCAGTGGCCCCTCCCCCCAGCCAGCCCAGCCCTGATTGGGCCCTGATCGGGGTGGGCTGGCTGGCCAACCTCCCGCCATCTCCTCCTCCCTGATTGGGGCTGGGCCGGCCAGACCCCACCTGTGAGTTAATTTGTGCACTGGGCCTCTAGTATAACAATGAAAGCAAAAAGATTGGGTAGGTGAGAAAAAAATTATACTGTTGTAATGATCTTTGTAAAGTAATATAACTTGAGTTGAAGGTAGCTGTGATACGCTCAAGATGCCTATTGCAGCCTTTCAGCTAAAGCAACCATTAAAAACAATACAAGCAGGACTAGCTGAAAAGAACACAGAAGAGAATCAAACAGAATACTAAAAGAAAACACAATTGTCTTACCCAAGGGAAGGCAGAAAAGCAGGACAGAGAAACATAAACCAGATGAAACAAATAAAAATTAAATGTCAAGATGGCAGACTTAATTGAAACCATATTGATAATTGCTTTAAATATAAATGGATTGTAAACACATTCAGTAAAAGGCAAACATCAGACTGGATAGAATGCAGGAATCAATCTCTCTGTCTCTCTCTCTCTCTCTGTCTCTCTCTCTCTCTGTAATATATTTTAAATCTAAAGACACAAACTGGTTAAAAGTAAAATATTAGAAAACTATAAACCATGCAAACAGAAAACATTGGAAACTTGGAGATCTATATTACTACCACACAGAGTAGACTTTAGGACAAAGAGAATGACCAGATATAGGAATATATATTTTATCCATTTAAAATCAAAATGGTGTAGCAATCCTAGATATGAATACACTTGATAACAAAAATTCAAAATACGGAAGCATAATTTCACAGATCTAAAGAGAGAAATATAGATATATAATCTCAGTAGGATATTTTAACACCTCCCTCTCAGAAACTGATAGAAATTTTTAAAAAATCAGTAAGATAAAGAACATTTGAACAATTCTACAAACCACTTTGACCTAATTGACATTTATAGAACACACTACCCAGCAACTGCAGAATACATTTTCTTTTCAGATGTGCATGAACATTCATCATGACAGACCACATGCTTGACTATAAAAACATCTCAAAATATTGAGAAGGACAAAAATCATGTAAATCAGAGTTTCTCAAAACCTTCAAGCCCATGGAGTCCCTGAGACCCTTTTAGGAGGTTCACAAGGTCAAAACTATTTTTGAAATATTGAGAGATTATTTGCCTTCTTTTTTTATTATTTTACTAGAGGCCCGATGCACAAAATTTGTGCAAGGGGCTTGACCCTCACAGCCCCAGCTTCGTCCGGAAGGACATCTGGAAGGTCGTTCGGCTGTCCGATCTAATTAACATATTATACTTTTATTATTATAGATTTTATTTTTTCCATCAGCACTTATCCCTCTATATCTTCTTCTACCTCCACCTATCCCCTTCTCCCTGCAATCATCTCACTATTGTCCCTGTCCATGATTCTCTCTTTTCTCTTTTGTTCAATCCCTCCATCCCCAACCCCAACACCTACCCCCGACCAGAGCTGTCTGCCTGCTATCTGTGAGTCTGTCTCTATTTTGCTTGATAGTTCAGTTTGTTCAATAAATTCCACATATGAGTGAAATCATATGGTACTTGTTTTGTCTTTTTCATTCTCATTCTTTCCTGAGTATACAGTGAAGTTTTGCAGAGGATAAATGACTTCTGACATGACAACAGATTGAATAAAGAAGCAAATCCAATTGTTTTTTAAGCCAAATATTAAAGAAGTTTGCAAAAATATAAACCAATCTCTCTTTGTTCACTACTTTTTCATTGTCATGAAAAATAGAATTGTTTTTCATAAAAATATGATTTACCTTAAAATGTTATTTTAAAATGGCTTATACATTTTTTAAAAACTTCTGTTTTAATTTCTACCATGGTAAATATAAACAGATATAATGCACACAAATAAAAGCTCTTTAGGTCTTCAATAATTTTTAAGAGTATAAAGGTTGTAAGATAAAAAATTTTGAACCATTGGTACAGAATATGTCATTTATGACAATGAAATTAAATTAGAAATCAATGAAAATAAGACATCTAGAAACCTCCAAGTATTTGGAAATAAAACAAGCCTCTTCTGAATAATTCTTCAGTCAAAGAAAAAAAAATAACAAAATTTAAAAAAATATTTTAAATCAAATGATAATAAAGCAATATATCAAAAATTGTGGAATATAACTAAAGCAGTGTCTAGAGGAAAATATATAGCTTTGAATGCTGATGCTGAAAAGAAGAGTAAAATTAATTTAAAAAGTGCCAATTTTACACAAAGTCTTTTAGAAAATTGAGAAGGACAGAACACTTGACAAATCATAATCCTGATGCCAAAGTTTTAAAATAAATGTGCATAATTTATCCCTGGTAACATATTTAGAAATATCTTCAAAGAAATAATCAGAGACATAGATAAATATTTAAGTAAAAGAGGTAAACCAGTGAAAAATTTCCAGTTAATAGAGAATAGTTAAATAAATTATAAGTCTATAGGATGAGGCATTATGGATCATTAAAAGTATGCTCTCAAGGGAACTAACTGATGCCATGGGAAAGACATAGATAAAAAATTATAGTGTGATTCCATTATTATATGTAACATATATACATATAAAATTGTAAAAACAAATGCACTGAAGTATGAGTAGTGCTTAACTCTGAATTGGAGAGGTTGCCAATAATTTCTGTTTTTCTTTTTTCTGTTGCTGTATTTCCTGAATCATCTTCAATGTAAATGTGTCACTTTTACAATAGAAAAAAAGAATCCAATCTGTTGTTAAAAAATATTTGGATAATGCAACACCATAATTCCCAGATTGGTATTTCTCTGAAGAACCTTTAAAATTCATTAGTCCTATGCTTTTGTTTTCTAGATGAGGAAATTGAATTCCCCATTCTGGGTGGACACATATAATGTACTTAGGTCATTCATCAAGTTAAGGAGAGAATTGAGTCTAGAGTCTGGATCCCGCTCCTCCCAATACCATGCCTTTCACTTTAGGTCAGAATGTCAAGAGCCTGCCATTGTAGTCAGGTGTATGAAAATCCTTCAGATTTAATCGCTGCTCTCCAGCCTGTGACCCCCGAAGATTTATTCTGGTTTAAGCCATGAATTCCAATGTAAAGTGTTTGACTTTATGCTTTAAAGTATACTATTAACAATCTCAACAAAAATGTAAGGGATACGTTCTACATATTTTATGAGGAGATGAGTATTTTTCCTATCGGGACTTTAATAATACTCTTCCACGTTATCTAAAATACTCCAATTCACTAAAATCTCAAATTAAGGCAAACCATTAAAATGAGAATTACCAACTGCATAAAGAGCTTAATGGTCTATTAAAGAATTCTGGCAAAAAATAAAACTAGTCATTGTCCCAAGTGGCCAGGTTTCACTCAATGGCAGGTTCGGCCTATAGATCATTCTCACATTTAAAATTTGGGTTAATTTACTGAGAGATCTCTCTTAAATAGAAACTTTTCAAAAAAACAGGAGGCATATTTCTTTCCTGGCATATTAACGAGTAAATCAAATCTGTGTAAGAATAAATGAGCAAGACCTTTTATTGCTGAGAATCTGGAGGAGAGGGCAGCTATCTGAAAGGCCTGAGCAGAACACAACACTGATTTAAATCAAAGCATCCATCATTGTCAACCACAAGGACTAGGTCCCCAGTGATGGTGCATCTGCTAAAACACCTGAAATAATGTCTGTGTCACTTTCTGAGTTGAGGAAATTAAACAGCTGTTCTGTGATGGATCAGAGGTGACTGAACCCAGATTCAGTAGGCGATGAGAGAGTGCTTTTTGATTTTATAAGTATTTCATAAAAGAAGAAAATAATCCACATCAATGGCAGGATTGGTGTGTCAGATCAAAACATCCTTCATGATTTGAGTGGATAAAAGAGGCTAATGTACATGTCCTTTGTCCTTAAACCGTCATAAAGTGAATTAAGAACCCTAGATGACAGTCAACTTTTCCTCTGGTGGTGCAGAAAGTATCTGCTGGAGCAATAAACTCCGGGACCCCTTTCTACCCCAAGCCCATTTTCAGGGGCTTCCCTGCCTCCCGTGATTCTGGAACCCCACTCTGGGACCTTCACATGCCCAGAGAGCTCCTTCTGGTCACATCTGATCTTGCCTGCATGAGCCCGTGTCATTCTGTCAACATCTGCTTCAAAGCACATTGGCCTAGGAGCCAGGGTTCAGGTTCATGTTCTGGTTTGACCTCCAACTGCTTGGGTAGTTGAGGGAAAGTCATTCACTATCTCTGGGCTTTCATTTATTCAACATGAGATCAGCAGACTGGGTCAGGCAGGGATGGCAACTCGAAGTGCTATGCTGAGAAGGATTCTGAAGCCGTTTCCAGACCTCCCAGGGAAGAACACTCAATCAACAGTGTCTGCCAGTGGCACGGGAGAGAGTGCTGACAATCAACCCTCCAAGTCTGAAATGCAGGATATTAAGTGACTGCTCAGTAAGACAGTTTTCCCAAATTATGCCCATGATTCTTTCTGCGTTGCCATAGAAAACAGAATTCTCCACTGCCTAACCTCAAATTGTTTGCCAGCCACCATTACGTATATTGACACTGCACTTAACGTTACCAAGGCAAATATGATGAATCTTATTTCATAATAGGAAATGAGTCAGAAAACGAACCATTTCCCCCAAACCATACAGCAAATCCAGAACAAATACTAAAATTTAGGGACAATGTATTCACAAACATATTTACTTGTTTCACCACTTTTATTGTGCACTTACTATGTGCAAAGTACCAGGGGAGTCACTATTAAGGAGAGAAAAAGAGAAGAGAACAGAATAACTAAGGATTTCTGGTCCAAGGAATTTTAGATCTGGTGTGTGAGAAAGATATGCACAGAAAACGTAAGTTGATACACAAATGTCCATCTCAGAGAAAGACAGCATTGTTCACCCAAAAATCATTCCTCTCCCCCTTTCTCATCCACATCAAACCTCTTTGCAGATCCTGTTGACCAAACTGTCAAAGTCCACCTCAAATCTGACCATTCTTGCCACTTCCATCCCTAATTCAGTCATCTTCTCTCACCTGGAGTCTCCTGATTAGTCTCCTGACTTCCCTTCTGGTTCCACAGTCTATTCCCACACAGAAGCCAAAATGATCAAACTTTTAAAAAGTCAATCAGTTCGTGTCATTCCCTGTTCTCACCTTCCAGTGACTTGTTATACTGAGAGCAAGATCCCAGATCTTCATCATGGTCTATAACAGCGGTTCTCAACCTGTGGGTCGCGACCCCTTTGGGGGTCGAATGGCCTTTTCACAGGGGCCGCCTAAGACGATCGGAAAACACATATATAATTACATATTGTTTTTGTGATTAATCACTATGCTTTAATTATGTTCAATTTGTAACAATGAAATTGGGGGTCACTACAATATGAAGAACTGTATTAAAGGGTCGCAGCATTAGGAAGGTTGAGAACCACTGGTCTATAAGAACCTATTTCCTCTGGTCAGGGCCCCCACCTGACCTGACTTTCCATTGCTCTCCTCCTCCTTTACCATGTAACAACCATGTAGACATTCTTGTTGGTGCTTTAACCCATCAAGCACCCTCCTGCCCCAGGGCCTTTGCACTGCTGTTGGTTTGGTTGGAAAGTTCTTCCTTATCTTCACATGACTCTCTCCTTCGTTTCATTCAGGTCCGATTTCAAATGTCACCTCTTCACGGTGGCCTTTCCTTACCATTCTAACATAGCACCAGTCCACTCCCTAACACTTTACCCTGCTTTATTTTCCCCAATAGCACTTATTACTACCACATTATAAATGTGTTTACTTTTGTATTGGTTTCTCTATTAAAATGTAAGATCTATGAGGTCAGGAACACTGATAGTCACACATTCACCTTTGTTTCCCCAGCATCTACCATAGTGTGTGGCAGGCACATTGTAGCTTTTTTTTTTTTTTCCGATGCAAAAGCATAAGAGTCTTTATTCGAGCTAGCTGGGCTCCCCCACCTTGCCGACGCAGCAGCAGGAAGCAGAGAGCTGTAGCTCTTCAATAAATATTTGTCCAATGAATGAATGAATGAATGAATGAAGAGAGAGGTAGAAATTGGAGAAAAGTGTGATATTGGATAACACCAAAGACTATTGTAATGTGTGTCCACACTTCTAAATTCTCTACCAGAGCCATGGCTGATGTTAAAGGTTGTTGCTCAGCTGATGAGCGGGTGAGCAGGCTCACAGAGGTGTCTGGAGAGGGGCTGAGATGGAGGCAGCTGTGGCATGATGAAGGCAGGTCCCCCCAGGGTCTGGGGCACACAAAGCCACCAGCTGTGGAGTAGGAGGGGAGCAAGTGATCCCAGAGTCATAGCATTTGAGGTGAGCTGCTTGGTATAAATTACATTACATCTGGGCAGTTGAGTCTAGATCCCCAAAATAGGCATGGTAAAACTGATCTAATTCTTTCCATGCTGAGGCAAGCTGTGGGCTGAGCAAAACCACCCAAGAGGATTTATAGGATACACTGCTGCTATAGGAATTGAGTTGAATGGCTCCTGTTTCTGCAAACAGAAATTACTTTGAAATCCGCAGACAGAGCACGCATCAGTGACATCAGGGAAGATCCTACTTCCCTCAGAGTAAAACACCACGTGGGAGTTTTTATGTAGCAAACACTATGGTAGCCTTAGCTACCTAATAGCAGGACTGGGGTGGAACCCACAAAGTCCGGCCCTGGAGTCCATGCACTTGACCATGTTCCACGCTGCCTCTCATGAGTGCCAACTAACTCAACCTTGGCGGGCCATCCACTCTGTGCCTCAGTTTACTGTGGAGAGCAACAGTATTACCTCTCAGAGTTGTATGAGCCTCTAACGAGCTAACATGTGTAACATGCCCAGAAAGGGCCCGGCACTCCGTGAGCATCTCCTATTATTATACCTGTAGGATCAGTTCCCAGCAGTGCAAGTACCAGGTCAAACACAGGTGTTAAATAACTTCACCAGAGTCACCTGGCTGGTAAGTGGGGCCAGGACTTCCACCAAGCTGTGTTTGACCCCCAAACTCTTATTCTTACACCCTTGCTAGCTATTGTCAGCTGTTCCCAGCGCTAGCATCCTTCTGGCATTTGACAATCGCTCAGCCAAAGTTTTCTGTTCCCTTTCAGGCATACTTTGTGCTATCCGAGTTTTAATGCAGCATGTAACCTGTTAACAATCTAGCATCCTAGTCAAAAGGTCTCAGCCCAGAACATGTCTTGTTATGGCCGAATCCAACAAGGGCAGCCAGTGTGGATGCTGCATTTCAGACGCTCATCTGAAATTCCACAGCAGGGATTTGAAAGAAGCCGTGTCCTTGAAAGTCTCTCACATCCCCATGCTCCATACTCCAAGAGACTTTATCTTCTTGCTGCAGCGCTCACGAGAAACAAGGGTGAGAAATTGAATAGCTTCTCTCGTAAACAGCACACACCGCCAAGCTGGCAAAACAAGCCAGCTCACGAACAGGAAAATACAGTGGGACCCAGATAACAAATACCTCTGGTGATGATGGATGAACAAAACAAAATACACCTGCGTGCGGACGCCATGGCCCAGGGAGCTGATGGTGCACATTGTTTTTGTTTATTTTATAATTAGGAGAGGATGGGTGGGAGGCCGGGAAATTGAGAGGAGTGGCATTTTTCTGTGGCAGCCAGCCCTCCAGGCTGCCCTTCCCATGTCCTCGGGAACTCCGTGTACTTGGAGGGTTCTTTGTTTTTCATCTCCTCCCCCTATTTAATGCTGGCTTCCAGAAAGGGTCAGGCACGTAGTAGTAGGCTGTCCATCAATGAGTCTTACCTTTAAAATAATGTCACCCATCTCAGATCATAGTTGGATGTCCACAGGCCCCAGTAAGCATAAACCTGGGCATAAAGGTACACAGTAAGGTGTACCTTAAAGGCATTTTCCAGAGAGTAGGCTCCTACTGGGTTCTCTGAAAGCAAAGGCATTGGCAAGTCCTGTGGTCTTAATCCAGCTGATATACAATAATCAATCTGTCCCAATGACTTTATCAAGGATACTATAACTTCACAGCTTTAAGTAAAAAATGACGGATCAATGGGTGGGAAAAGAGGAGGAAATGATTATTTTTACCCAAAGCTCTGAGAATGGCCCTTTCCTCCCCTCCCCTCACATTCTCCTTCTCCTCTCGGGCCAATTTCAGGGGCCTCGACCCAGAGCAGGAGAGCTGCCCAGTCCAGGTCGAGGGATTCCCTCGGCCTTGCCCTTGGGTGAACACTCAAGGCTCCCGCACACTCTCTCCAGGGTCTTCCCCAGGCCTCCCTGAGCTCCTGTAAATGTCATTCCAAGCCCGAACCTCTCTCTAAAATATTAGGTAGAAATGATACTCTCAAAACTCTGACTTAAACATTCCTTGTGCTCTGTAACTTCATGGACCTCATCCAGGTAAAATTCTCCTGGGAGATCCAGGCTCGGGGCCAGAAGAGGAAGTTGGCCGGGTAACATGGGGACACAGAGTACCTGGGAGGAGTCAGGAACAAGAGGGGCTCTGTCACTGAAAAGGGGGAAGACACACAGGAAGGGAGGCCTCCGAAAACAAGAGGCACCCATCCCACATGTGGAATTTTCAGCCATAACCTGCTTCTTGGAGGAGGAATTCTCAAACCTGGAGAGGCCAGTATATGCAGACCATGCAGCTGGAGGGGCGAGCAGGTGGAATCTGGCGAGGTCTGCACAGGCAACCCTAGTAACTAATCACAGACACTGTAGCAGGGTTTTCCGTTATCTTGATGAAAGTTTCATCCCAAATAAGGGGCTGTCACCTTTTTGTATAGGTGAGGGCAAGCTGTGCAATCCGACCCGGGTTCAGCTTAGAGCCAGTTGTGGTTATAAACATCCTTATTGAATCTCACAGTTAATACCTGAGAGTAGACCCTAGGAAGATGTGTGAGTTCGATTCATTCCTCCCACTGCTTAACTGACCAAAACCCATTGCAACTATTTTTTAAAGAGAAAAGGTATGGAAACTTGCCAGGACAGTGTTTAATTTCCTACATGGCACAGAAGGAAACACTGATTTATTTACAAAGAACAAGAGATAAATTCCCATTTAGCATGCATTTGAAGCGTGATAATGGGAAGTTTATAGACATAATTATATACATAAGGCGTTTCTCTCTTTTTTTAGCATGTTACCAGACTTTAAAACTGAAATTGTACCTAAAAAAGACATTTTCAAAACCCACAGAATTCTCTTCTCGTTCCTCAGACTTTAGCTCTGGGTGTCATAAGCTCTGGTCTCCTTTCTCAGGTATTGTAGACATCTTTTGTTTGACCGAGGCCCCAAACCAGGATACATTTTGCACAATAGTGATGTGCACTTTTCTGGCTCTTAACTTTGCTTCTAAATGTCAGTCATTTTTTCCTGCAGTCTGCTATTAAAAGTTTTCAGTGTTTAGGACGTATATGTGTGAGTGTGGTCTAAATGTTCACACATGCATGTGTGTGTGTGTGTGTGTGTGTGTAGAATCACGTGTTATGGTTGGAAGGGACCTTAAATGGCATGCAGTGCAGAGGTTTCAAACCCTAGCAATGTAGTCAAATCAACTGGACACCTTTTGAACGTCCTGATCCTCTAACTGGTGAAATCTTCATAACGTCTATGGCAGCGGTTCTCAACCTGTGGGTCGCGACCCCTTTGGCGGTCGAACGACCCTTTCATAGGGGTCACCTAAGACCATCCTACATATCAGATATTTACATTACGATTCATAACAGTAGCAACATTACAGTTATGAAGTAGCAACGAAAATAATTTTATGGTTGGGTCACAACATGAGGAACTGTATTTAAAGGGCCAGAAGGTTGAGAACCACTGGTCTATGGGCTTCTTGTTAACATTATGATTCCAATGTCAATTTCTTGATTTTGATGTTGGATTATAGTTATGTGAGATGTTACCAATGGGGAAAGTGGAGTGGAGGGTACAGGGGACTGTCTGTATCTTTGCAACTTCCTGTGAGTCTGTAATTTCAAAACAAAAGGTTTAAAAAGGCTGATGCACTGGACCAGGAACTCTGGGGGTGGAAATCTAGAATCAATCTCTTAAAATTCCACAAAGTAAGGCCAAGGTAGATAGTCACTGATCCTGTCCAACTGGTTATCTGCTGTTTACATGTTTTACAATCTCCTCGCACATTGCTTACTATTTTATTTTTTTATTGATTGATTTGAGAGAGAGAAGAAGGGGCATGAGAGAGAAATATCAATTTGTTGTTCCACTTATTTAAGCATTCATTGGTTGATTCTTGATTATTGTATGTGCCCTGACCAGGGATTAAACCCGAATCCTTGGTATATCGGGACAAGGCTCTAACCAACTGAGCTACCCAGCCTGGGCAATTGCTTACTATTTTAATAGTAATGAAGTACATTCCAATTACTGAACAAAATATTTATTATGAGCTTTCCAATATTCTAGGAAACCTGCAGCAATTTCTTGGGGGAACGATTATAATATGTTCCAGGAAGAATGTTATGCTACATTTGTAAATAATTACTAGATTGTATTTGAATGGACATCAGCTAAGGATTTTCTAGCAATTGTTCATAGGGGCAAGAATACAACATGTTATTATGGCACAAAGACCTAAACAATTATCTTTGTAATAAAAAAATATAAACACTTCCCACAATTAAAGTTGGCCATAAATAAAAGAATGTTCTATTTGTTGTTTAATGGTTATGCCTGAACTTCAAAACCTCTGCAATGAACAACTGGAGTTTTCTCCCCAAATACCCATAATAAAGGCAAAAGATCCTACCTTGATATCAGCCTGGAATAAAAATAAATTTGCAAAAAAATTTATCTTTCAATCTAAAATCCTATGGTTCTGATCTTGAATGCTGTGTATCAGGCCTACGTGAAGTTAGTTATTAAAATACACTTAGAAATCCACATGCATACAAACTGAGAAGAAAAATTGTAATAAAAATGGAAAATCGTAAGATGAAGGAAGTTAATCATTAGGTCACTGCTTCCTTTATTGACAAAAAATAGATCACATTTCAAACACTGAAATAAGTCACTCGAATGTTACATGTGTCAGGAAACGCATAGAGGTTTCTTAAGAGACTAGATTGGTCACATAGCTCCCACTCACCACTGGCTAAAAACATCTGTCCAGGAGGGCTCTGCACATGCGAAAGTCAGTCCTCCATGTGAGAATGTACAACAGTATAGGAAGCTAGACTACTCCAGAGGAATAAAGTAAAAATTGAAAAAGAAAAGAAATTATTTTTCTATAATAATAACTGCCACCTATATGTCTACATACATGATTTGATAGGTAAGTAATGTAAAAAACACACACACAACTTGGTATCCAATAATTTATACTTTATCTTAACCTAAGCCTACATTGACTTCAGTCACCAAACAAACCCAAGGTCAGTGATTGTCTGTTAAACCACTATGGGAGTAGGCCTGCTATTTTTTTTGTAAAGAATCCTATATAATAAAAGTGTAATATGCAAATAGACTGAATGGCAGAACAACCAGTCACTATGATGCGCACTGACCACCAGGGGGCAGACGCTCAATACAGGAGCTGCCCCCTGGTGGTCAGTGCACTCCCACAGGGGGGAGCGCTGCTCAGCCAGAAGTCGGGCTCACAGCTGGTGAGTGCAGCAGTGGTGGCGGGAGCCTTTCCTGCCTCTGCTGCAGGCGGGTGGTAAGGAGCGAGGGGTCCTTGGACTGCAAGAGCCCCAACTTGCGAGAGGCCTCCTAGTAAATAATATTTTTTATTACAAGCCCCCCCGGGGAGGGCAAATTTAGGGAAAAACACAAGTAGATCTTGGGTAACCCAATTCAAAGTTGTATTAAAATGGAGATAAACCAGGGACTAGGGAATGACCCCTCTATTCATACCTTCTTAGCCCAATATTAGATCTGATCTCTTCTTCTAGTTACCATAGGTGGTTAGCTAATGGACAGCCAAATCCTCTACCAGTGGTTCTCAACCTTCCTAATGCCACGACCCTTTAATACAGCTCCTCATGTTGTGGTGACCCCCAACCATAAAATTATTTTCGTTGCTACTTCATAACTGTAATTTTGCTACTTTTATGAATCATAATGTAAATATCTGACATGCAGGATGTATGTTCAGGGGTCGTGACCCACAGGTTGAGAACCACTGCAACTCAACATCTGAGGGACCAAGCACAAAATGAAATAGGCTGAAATAAATGGAAAACACCCAAGTTATAGGTTCTGTAGTGAATAAGTAAAGTGGGGAGTACACACGTGGCTTTTTGTTTATTTGTTTTCAAATATTTTTATTGAGATACTAGAGGCCTGGTGCATGAATTTGTGCACCAGTGGGGTCCCTCAGCCTGGCCTGTGGGATCAGGCCAAAACTGGCTCTCTGACATCCCCTGAGGGATCCCAGATTGGGAGAGGGTGCAGGCCAGGCCGAGGGACCCCACCGGTGCACCATCAGGGCCGGGGAGGAATATGGAAGGTTGGCCAGCCAGGGAGGGACTGGGGGAGGGCTCAAAGGCATGTCTGGCCTATCTCACTCAGTCCTGATCAGCCAGACCCCAGCAGCAAGCTAACCTACTGGTCGGAGTGTCTGCCCCCTAGTGGTCAGTGCATGTCATAGTGAGCAGTTGAGCAACCTTAGCATATCATTAGCATATTACTTTGATTGGTTGAACAGCTGACTAGACAACCGGACACTTAGCATATTGGGCTTTTATTATATAGGATTGACATTATATTAGTTTCAGGTGTACAATACAATGATTCAATATTTGTGTATATTGTTGAACGATGACCACAATAAGTCTAGTTAACATTCATCACCACACATAGCTACAATTTTTTTCCTTGTAATAAAAACTTTTAAGGTCTACTCTTAGCAATTTTCAAATATACACTAGAGTGCTGTTAACTACAGTCACCATAGGCCTACTATTTTTAACTCATGTCTTCTACCATACACAGCCATGCTCCTCAGATGCCCAAATTCATCCAAGGATCTTGTATAAATGCAGATTGTGGTTCAGGAGGTCTGGAATTGAACTGAAAGTCTACATATCTAGCAAACTCCCATAGGCTGCTGCTCTAGGACTGTGCTTGGAGGAGCTGGGCACTGCGGCTCCCAGTCTGGGCTAAGTCCTGCCACTCCATTACCAGAGTGCCCAGGTGAAGCCTGCAGCTGTCCTACAATAGCTCATCACGGCCACCCTCACAGAGAGTGTGTCCTTGGAACAGAGCACCAGTAACGTTATATCCCAAGAAACAGGCATTGATATGGTAGAAGAGAAAAACGACAAAGCTAGCCCCAGGTTCTTTTGTCTTTAAATAACATTAAACATGTTTTGTGTCCTTTTACTACCAAATTAAGAAGTGTATTTTTTTATAAAGTATAAGTAGAGACAAATTTTAAATTACGGATTATTCAACATCTTCTTGAGGTTTTCACTCAAGTATGCACTTTGGTTTCTTAGGCATTTTAGTGCTTTAGGATGAGATAATCCTATTCCTGGCCATAAACAAAAAAGGTAATGTTTTATGACTTATAGGATATAGGTAATATAATTATTACCTCTTTAACATGTCCCAAATATGTGTACTAATAGCTATGAATGAAACTTGCCAAAGGTCAAACACTGAGCAAATGGGCCTGTAAGGTAGGACTTCCGCCTACTTTGCACACAGGGCACGAAATAGAGTCACAGATACCGCTTCTCCCTGTGCTGTCCGGACCAGTCTTTTCATCGGCCCCGCACAATAAACACTATATTATAGCCATTTAACCAAATAAGAAAACGGAAACTCAGAGCGGCCAAGGGGCCTATGCAGCAGGTACATAACTAAATAGGACATTGCGGTCGTCCCACTATGTACTTTCTGAGGCCAGTCTTCACTTATTCAATTCTCCTTGCAGTTCTGTTCTGATGAACTTGACCCTCTCCTGCTCTGTGGGATGGTCACTGCCAGGGACTTGGCTATCTCAGAACCAAGGAATAAACAGAGCAGGCTGCCACACCCCACTGCCACACCAAGACGCGAGGGCCCAGTGGCTACAGGCTGAAGACAGCGAAAAACTCATGCCCGGCTGCTTGGGGCTACCCCACTGTTAGCCCCAAAAGTCCCACATTCTGGAAAACCCCCTCCTTCATTAAGGAATTACTTATTAGTAACATTTAGTTAATGACTTTAAATATATAATGGTAATAAAACATAAAGCATTCACATATTGCTTATTGAATGCCAGACACTGAGTGCTTTAAAACCCATAGTAACCACTTAATCCTCTCGGGAGCCCTAGGATGAAGGCACTAGCATTTTCTCTGTTATAGAGATATGGGAGCAGAAGCCCAGAGAGGCTGACACGTTCAAGGTCACAGAGCTAGTAAGTGTTGAGGCTGGGATGGTTTTGTCTTAAGGACATCTTTTATATATATACATATATATTTTTAATTGATTTCAGAGAGGAAGGGAGAGGGAGAGGGAGAAAGAGATAGAGAAACATCAATGATGAGAGAAAATCATTGATCAGCTGCTTCCTGCACCCCCCCATACTGGGGATCTAGCTGACAACCCCTGCCTGTGCCCTGAGACCTCCTGGTTCCTAGGTCGATGCTCAACCACTGAGCCACCCTGGCCGGGCAGTCTTAAGGACATCTTGATGGGAACACTAACCCTTGGCAGCTGCCAGCAACAGGAACTGCACATTGCTTTGGACATGCAGGCAATGACAGAGATGAGGCCAGGGCAAGGAAATGTATTTAAAATTCTTCAATTTTCACCTTGTCCAGGGCAGAAAGACTCTGGAGATTTCTTGGAGTCTCTCCCAGCTCCCAGCTCAAGATATTATCTTTCCTTTCCCTCGCCAGAGAGCGCAGAGCCTTAATGTGAACTGGAAAAATCTATCCGGTCACTTCAGCACGAATTTTTGTATAAAATCTTTAGTTTATTTTTACAGCATTCAAATCAGAGGTACAGATGGAAAATTCAATAATGTGATAATCCTGGTGATGCCCCAGGTCTGGGATGACATTTATCTAGGCAGATGCACCTCTGTGGCCCTAGGAACCATGGCTGTGGCATTTCACAGCCGTAGCAGGCCCTGCTGCAGAAATCCTTCCCCTACTTCCGTAAATCCTGTGGGGTCAGACAGAATTTATCAAGTCACTAAAAATACAGTGCAGCCCTAGCCGGTTTTCTCAGTGGTTAGAACATTGGCCTGCGGACTAAAGGGTCTCAGGTTCAATTCAGGTCAAGGGCATGTACCTCGGTTGTAGGCTTGGTCCCCGGGCCTGGTTGGAAGACAACCTATCGATATGTCTCTCTCACCGGGATGTTTTTCTCTCAGTGTCTCTCCACCTCCCTTCCATTCTCTCTGAAAAATCAATGGAAAAATATCTTTGGGTGAGGATTTAAAAAATATATATGGTTCAATGATAATTCTAGTGTGTGTTTGGGGACTCCTGCCCCTCACTGCCAGGACAACACTTCAGAAGGGCTTCTCTGGGGCAATTTGGGGCAGGGATGGTGGCAAAGGAGGGAAAGGCACTACCGTTTCCCACCCTCCCATGGGTTGACCCCAGGTCCCCAGGCATCTCCAATGGCCAAAGGGTCCAGGATTCCCACCCCAGATGGTCTTCTCCAGCCTTAACTGAGATGCCCCCAGTTAAAATCTGAGTGCCCAATGCAATGGGAACATCAGCCAACACTGATACCCGAGCATGACTATTGGGAGAAGTGTTCCACATTTCCTCACCTATCAAGCAGGCCACTATACTTGAAGTGCGACTTTTAGTCTCCCCTGTATATCAGTGAGGAGGCCCTTTTACAACCTACTGATGCCCAGGCCCCTGGGATTGTCGGAGCCCCCAGGTTTCTTGAATACGCTGGCATGCTGATCTTCATCAGTGGGTCCCAGCCCGGGGTGTACATTACAACCACTTGGGAGATTAGAACAAATCCCAAGGCCCCAGCTACACTCCAGGCCAATTAAATCAGAATCTTCAGGGGAGACCCAAACAGTCATTGTTGTTGAAAGCTGCCAGGTGATTCTAACATGCAGCCAGGGTGGCGAGTCACTCAGCCAAGGTGATGGCTAGGTGCTCATCACAGGGGAAGATTCCTGCTGTGTTCAGAGTCCTGCAGTCCTTTCCACAACTAACATCCCGCAGTTCCTTCTAATGCAGTCAGTTCCCAAACTTGAGCACCTCAGGATCACGCTGATAGCTTGTAAAGACACAGACTTCTGGGCCCCATCACCGGAGGTTCTGATTCATTAGTTCTAGGGTGGGACACAGGAATTGGCATTTCTAACAAATTTTCAAGTGACGCTGCTGCTGGTTTCAGAGATCATACTTTGGAAACCACTGCTCTGGGGCCTAAGGAGAACCAGACTTCAACATCAGAGAGAACAAGTACTTTTTGTTGGATAAAAATAATCGAGGGAGCAAAGTAATTACACAGGGCTGCCAGGATCCGCAACACAGACAGCTTCTGGACAGTAAGTTGTGATACAGAGATACTGACTGGGCACTGAAATGCAAAGATGATGATGGGCTGACACGTGAGGAGATAGCAAAGACACACATCATCTCTGTCAACTTGGCTTCGAGCCTTATGCTCTTTGGCAGTCAAATCACAGGAAGGTAAAATGTTGGAGCGTGTTCTGATTTCATCAATAATTTCATGCCAATTCTGTTAACACCCTCTAGTGTATTTGCTTATAGTCTTTCAGCAAGTCATGTTTTATGAATTATGTTATTTGTGATATTAGTTTTCTAGACATATGTATTTAGCTATTTCCAAGCCATGTCTGAAGATAAGTGCATAATCATTGCTTTGAATGACCTGGGATGCTCACATGACAGAAGCATCAAGAATGGAGAAAAGGCCTATGGTAGGGGATGGGTGAGGAGAGTAATATTGGCTATGTCCTATCTATGAGAATATATCTTGTTTAATTCTCACCAAAAACTATTTTGACAACAGAAGTTATAACGTACAGATGCTAGAGCCAAGGTTCAGAGATCACAAATCATTTGTCTACCTTTTCAGAGCTCCAGATACAAGAGCTAAGGTTTGAATGTAGGTGTGTCTGACCCTAAGCCCAGGCACTGTCCTTCATATCGCTAATCCCTCATGCCAACATATCCTATCCCCTCAAGTCATTTACTCAGAGGCTCTGCTTGCCTTCCTAGTCCAGTGCTTCTCAAACTGTAATGTGGGAGGAACCCCCAGGGATCTGGTTGAAAAGGCACATTCTAGGGTGGGGCCTATGAGTCTGCATTTTCAAACCAGGTCCCAGGTGTTACAGATGCTGCTGGTCCTGGAACCCCACTTTTCATATCAAGGTCTTAGGAGATGGGAGTTTAAAGAGAGCTGTATATAAATGAGAGAGAGAGAAAGAAAAATTCCCAAAGAACTGCTTTGAAGAAGACATTGTCAGTCTATAAAATGGAGGATGAAAGGGAGCAGAGGCTGGGTTTACAGAATAACAACTGGTCACGTGTTTTTAAATGGCCAACCATCTGGTACCAAAAAGACAAATGAGCCATAATCTATACTGGTTCAATCTAATAAATTCTCTCTTTGCTACAGCAGTGAAGAACCCAAAATAATGGCTAACATGTTGATAATAGGGAGAGAAGTACACGCTTATATTTGGTAATAATGTATGTTTTTAAATGGTCATTAACTTTCTACAATGGTGGTTGAAGAGTGATGATAAAGTATCATAATTACCCCCATATATGTGTATAACTTTACTTGGATTTTCAGAAAAATAATTCAACTATAGGCTTCCTGCCTTCTGCACCATTTTGCAGTTCTCAAAATAAAGTTTGTCTGTAACACTCAAGTTGTCTTTTTGTATCATTTTTTAACACATGCAAATTTAAATGGGACATGTGAGGGACTTATGTTTACAACCCAAGGGAGTGGGGGGAGCTCCCAGTTGGAGAGAAGCCACCATGTCAACCTGTAAATTATTAATGGTATAGTTTAAGGAATGGAGTAGTCTTGACTAAATATACAATCGGGGGTGCATTTTATTTGGCTATTTTTCTACACAAGCCACTGATAATTCTAGGTTTATCAAATCACACCATCGGGTAAAATTATTGTGTGCTTTTTAAGAAGGTTCAAAAGAACACCTGTTCTTACGAACAAGTATCCTAAAAATCTAGTGATAGCCTGAAGATTACATGAGATGCTGACCTATTTAGAAAGCTCCTGAAAGCCCCAGTATTAAAATTACACCACTGTGGAACTTCAAAGGCTTGGTGCATTAAGATGAATTTGGAATGTCAGTTCAAGATCAAGTTAAATCACTTCATTATTCTAACTCAATATTTTCAGTCAAGATGGAGACTTATTCCTTCAGTTTTTTTCATACTGCTGGATCTCTTATCAACAGCAGATGATCTACCCTATACATCACCTTTTAAACTAAGTATGGGGATGTTTTTCTTGATGACTTAATTTTTCTTACTCTTGAAATACATGTAATCTCTGACTATAAGATCACAGAAATAAGCTACATGTAGGCGGATATGTTTTTCTTCTCTTTTCTGTGTACGTTATAATTTCCAATTTTTGTTGACATAGCTGGCAATTAATTCTAGCATTTTGAAATGCGTGTAGGAGGCAAATGATAATTAACAACAAATGTGTCTTGTCTTGCATTCTCCCACGTTCGTCTTCAATTCCACTGGCTTCAACAAACTACTCCCTGCTCTAAACTGCATGTAGTATCCAGCTATGTAATTTAAGAGCTGTTTATCTTTCAGTCTAGAGTAGAGGTGGGCCAGTTTTTGTTTTTGTAAAAGGTCTCTTGGGGCTTTGTTATTCCACACTCAGATCACCTTTCTTCAGAGCTTGACCTTGTCTATACACCGTGACCAAGGCCCTGCCAGTGCCTCCTCAGCACCATGTGCATCACTCACACTCCTAACCTTGCCTGTTTCTTCAGTTTTGCTGATCCTCTATCCTGGCTATTCTGTTTGCCTTCTATATTCATTCCTCATTCTTCCCTGCCTTGCTCCAGCCCCAGGAAGCAGTGCCAGGGAATGCATCTCCCTGGCTCCCTTATCTTCTGGCTTCTGGTTGAAGTCAGCCCATGGGAGGTCCCAGCAGAAGATCAATGGGAAGGAAAAGAACGCGTTGGGGGCATGTTTGTGTTCCTGGGTGACATAGCAGCTCCCTCCTGACAGACTATTTGAGCTCCTACTAGGCCTAGTAATGCTATTTGTCCTCCTCACTCCTTGGCCCTGAGGGTGATAACACCACCCAATATTAGGGCAACTTATGAGAGAAGCAAAATGCTAAGTTGAATACTCTGTACCATTTGTAAATTGAACTGATTCATGCCAAGTGGGTGTATCAGAACATTTTTTACTTCAAATAACAGAAAACCCAACTGAAATTGGTTTGAACAACATGTTTAGTTTATGTAACTTGAAGCCTGGATGTCCACAGTGAGCCAATCACTGCCAAGTAGGCTAGGATTACTTTTAGACTCATCATGCTTATGGTGAAGATCAAGATGAGATCATCTTCCCCTGAAGCACATGAACTGAACGTGAGAACAGTGGGTATATCTCAAAAAAGGGAGTTCTCTAGAAAGGAAAGAAGAGTGGATAGTGGAAAACCAAGTCCAATACAGTTGTCATGTTCAAAGTTGTTCCTTCTTGAATAAATAACATTTTGGCCTACCACTGAGATCTAATTTCGATCAGCTGAATCTCATAAACAAGGAACAGAGCACAGATGTTCAATTAACATGTGTTGAATAGATACCAAATGTACTGAACTATCATATGCATGGTCTGGAACTGGGGTTGGACTAGGTAACCTCAGAGACCCCTTCCAACTCAAATTCAAAATTAACTCTATAGAATATAGCCAAAGGAAGAATTCTCTCCCAGGCAGCATGGCCAAGGATGTTTGTTATTATCCATGGGAAAGGTAATGCTGAAGACTAATACATGACTACAACAATCATATTTCCTACCAGTCCACTGGGACTGGAGACACAAAACAGATGAAATGGAATAAAGTGGTCATGACCATAAGGGCAGCAACGCCCATTAGTTGAGCACTTCATTTGCACCAAGTTCTTTGCTAGACATTCAAATACATTTTATTATTTAATTTAAACACTGCAACAGTCCCATGATGTAGGTATTATCTCACCAAGTTACAGACCAGAAAATGGAAGCTTGGAGGTAAAGCAAAACTGCCCGAGATTAAATGTAAACCCAAGCATGTCACACTGCAGCCCTCACACTAAGAGTTGTGGACATAAATCAAGACCACGTCAGGGACTCTTCTTATGTCATGAAAACAATTCCTTAAAAGCCATGCCAACTATTAGCTGTCAAAAGAAGAGCTACTTGTAGGTCTCCACTAAGGTCCTACTGGATCCTTTAACTATCAGAAGGACAGGTTGTTCCATTTGCAAAATAAGGAAAATAACTTCTGAGCCAAGGATACTGTTAGATAAGTGTTCTGCGCTTACAGAAAGATACAAACAAAATGGCATTTCAGGTGTGGAAGATGCTTTAGAGAGCCTGAGGTCAAAGGAAAATGAGGCCCAGAGAAAGGAAGTCCCTTATCCCCGGTCACATTCCTGGTGAACAGAGGAGCTGGGATCAGGATCCAGACCTCCCATTGTTGGACCAGTGTTCACTCTGCACACTGTCATCAGTCACAAACACACCCTAGCAGTGAGCACAGCGAGGTCATCAGACAATTAGTATTATTTCAAAAAGACTGCTTCCTTTGAGTTCCTAATAAATTACTGTTAACTTATTTTCATTGCTTGATAGGCAGTTCGGTTGCTGACAGGTAAACTAATGTTAAGCTACAGGACCAAGAAACATAAAACCTGAGAATTTTCTGCTTCTATTAGGTTGGTATTTTATTTTCCTCACAGTAAGAATTAATTAGTCATTAAGCCAGGGGAAAATGTAAAACTACATTAGCCCTCACATTTTTCCTTATCTTTAAATAATTAATCAAAGAAGACAGTGATATGGTACTTTACATATCTTGTAAAACATAAACAAGGAAGACAGGGGCACCGAAGAAGAGTAGCAAACATAGCAGAGTCTTAAGGTAGAACTTGCTGACTGAGACTCTTGATGTATGAGAAGACGAAGATGTGTCAGTCTCTGTCTCTGTTCCTCCTACTCCCATCCTGATTCCACCCCCAAGCCCTCCCCTCTCCTCCCCTCCCCTCTCCCCTCTCCCCTCCCCTTAGAACCAACCCCAGACCAGACCATCTTGGATACTTCAGGTGAAGTCTATCCCTAATGTTCCAGCCAACAAAAGCCATCCCAGCAACATCCCTAAAACTCTACGTCCACTGTGCCAACCCAGCATGTTAACGCAGCCTGCATTACAGAACTCAACATATATTGGGATTAGCTCATTGTTTGGTCCCCGTAGGAGACTGTAGCTTCCTGAGGGCAGGGACTATGTCTGATTCCTCTTAATTTCTCCGTGGCGCAGCTAAGTGCTTAGGACAGTGATGGCGAACCTTTTGAGCTGGGCGTGTCAGCATTTTGAAAAACCCTAACTTAACTCTGGTGTCGTGTCACATATAGAAATTTTTTGATATTTGCAACCATAGTAAAACAAAGACTTATATTTTTGATATTTATTTTATATATTTAAGTGACATTTAACAAAGACAAATCAACCAAAAAAATGAGTTCGCGTGTCACCCCTGACACGGGTGTCATAGGTTCGCCATCACTGGCTTAGGACATAGAACACTAAATCACTGGCTATGTGATACCCCCAAACCTCCATGGCTCCCCCAGTATCTATTCCATAAAAATCCCTTTTATTTCTCACCTGCCATGCTCTCCACAATAGGGCATGGCAGGTAAAATACCTTCTCCTGGCTTTTCCTTCTAAACAAATTCATCTTCCTAGAATGAAGTTCAGGCTTCCCCAATTGATCCCTCCCCTGAGTTTCTATGCTGCACAATCATGTTCTACCTTGTACTATTATTTTAACATTTTATAAGTGTCCTTCCAGCTCTTGAACAGAAAATAACTTTAAAAAAATTTAGTAGGCTGTTTCACAGAGCTCAATACTGTATATGTATGTACATAGTCACACACACACACACACACACACACACACACACACAGTGATGCTTGATATTTGTTGTACAAAAGATAAAACATGAGGCCAATAGATTGTAACGCCCACAACCATTTTTAGCTCTATGAATCTAGAATTTTATTTTTAAATAGTGATTTCTAGATTCCGTAGGTCTAACACTGTAGAGAAGGTTATATTTCAGCAGTGGAAATAAATACAATCTGTGAATATGCCACTTTTCCTATTTTAAACTTAAATTCATCAGTCTCTCTGTTTGCTTGACACAACCCAGCACTTTTCCTTACAAACCAGATGTGTAAGAATCTGGAAGCCATAGAAATGCAATGCGTATTTTTCAAATAGCTCAGGAAGATGAAAGAAAACACTTTTTGCTGGTAAGGAAAAAAAATCCACTTCTGGTACTCACAGTCCAAAGTTCGACTCATGAGATGCCATGAAAATCACCACATGGTTCTTTGGAAATTAAACTGGCTCAGAATACTCTCCCACACTTACCTGTTATACTTGGCCTCCTCTGACAACGCTGCCCTTTCTCAGCCTGCACAGTTTCTTCCCAAACAGATATGATCATGTCATGCTCCAGGATCTTAAATGTGGCCCTGGTTTACCTTGCTGGCATATTCTCTGCCCCATCCACCAATTTCATCAGCCAATCTGTCATTCTGGGCAAACAACACTCCACATTGAGGCCTTATATCAGACAAACATTGTTCTACAAGAACAGAGAGTAAATATGTTAGGTTTTGCAGGCCATACAGACTGTCAACACTACTCGACTCTGCCATTGTAGTGAAAGTACCTGTACCCAATGCATTAAAAAAAATGGGTGTGGGTGCCTTCCAATAAAACTTTATTTATGGAAGCAGAAATGTGAATTTCATATAGTTTTCACATGTCCTGAAATATACTTCTTCTTTTGATTTTTTTAATCAATTAAAAGTAAAAATTATTTTAACTCCAGACACTTGGTGGCCAGATGTGGCCCATGGCTCACAGTTTGCCAACTTCTGTTCTCTGACACTGTACCTGTTCTGCCTGCCAAGACTTTCTTTTCTTCTCATCTGCAGACCCCTTTTCATTCTCCAATGAAAATACCATGCTCCCCAGAGAAAGCATCATTCCTCTCAGAGGTGATTCTATGCCTCTTCCTTTCTGCTCCCCCGAACCTTTGGTTGGACCCCCGACAAGGAACATGATGCAGTCAGCTGTGGCTGTTGTTATTTTGTGATCTCACTAGATTGTGTTTTTCTGTGATCCTACTAGTATGTCTACTAGTAATTCGACTCTGCACGAACTTCACACCTGCTTCCCTCTGCTACACAATGCCTAGCACACAGGCGACACTCAGTAGACATGTTTGTAATGATAAAAACCTGTTCCTTGCATGAAATCAAACTAGAGCACTAGGACCAGAAAAGTTGGGGTGAGCGGGTACTATGGACTGATGCCATCTCTGAGACTGAGCCATGGCCTCCATGCTCACGGGCAAAGATAACAGGTACATGGTCTTATCAGAAAAGAGGAAGCAGAGCACAGCTTCAACAAAAGCAAAGTTTTGTTTCTTTTTTCCTTTCGGCATAAGTTTTAAAGGCAGTTGCTCATGTGGAAATTTGTGTAGGTCGCTTGGCAACAGGCTGGGCATTGTCCTACATTGACAATTAATATTGCAGAAAAAGATTGGAATTTTTATATGGCTGTATCTAGAACAATTTGGGAAATGTAAGGGCAATCCCATGAGGAGAAGAGGTCCCAGGATGCTGCTTTCTGGAGCTCTAACTTGAAACAACCACAGAACTCAGAATATACCCGAGGCAGAGTGGGGAGTCGGGTCTCCCAGCCCCTCTTCCCTAATGCTTCAGCCCCTCTTCCCTAATGCTTCTTCTTCAAGGTCAGAGGCTCAGATCATATCTTTGGCAAGGGCTGGCATGTAAATGAGGGGAAGGTAGAACTGACATTCTCTCCTGAAAGATGAAGGAACCAACACAACCCTCCCCCAACTGGATGCTCAGGGAAACCTACCGACCAAGTGGCTGGCGTGCGGCAGTGGGAGCCTGAGTGCTCCTCAAGCACTGCTTCAAGGACTTAATTAAGACCCCAGAGATCGCCTCCAAAGAGCCTAGTGGAAATGACTTTAGCTTAGAAAATGTTCGGAGTGGGCAGTGCCCCATCCTGGCAGGAGGAAACCTGCCATAATGTTTTCTTACATGACAGAGTAGCAGCATCCCCAGTGGAACAGGCAGGGTGAGTCAGCTGTGGAGTGTAGCCCGGCTAAAGGAACAAGGGACTTGGTGTACAGAGTTATTTATTATTAACTAACTGAAAAAGACCATCAATGTCAAGAGCCCAGCTGTCTTTTTCTGGCAGAAGTTAGCTAATGGGCAGAGTGCCTCTTGAGGTCACTCCCAATGTACGCTCGCAACACTATTTGGTTGGCATTAACAAAGACCTTATTTCTTGCTTTTTTATAAAAATGTGCATTCCCTTTATCTAAAGTTATATCAGTCCATTATCCTACTAGTTATAGAGAAGGGGCATAAATCCTGACCAGCCAAGGAGAGGTTTAGGGAGGGAGGAACAGTGGAGGGGACTATTTCAGAGACAAAATTTGGAGTCACAAAGATCTGGGGTCAAACCCCCAGGGGACCACTTATTAATGATATGACCTTGGCTTACTCCAGGGGTCCTCAAACTTTTTAAACAGGGGGCCAGTTCACTGTCCCTCAGACCATTGGAGGGCCGGACTATAGTTTAAAAAAAACTATGAACAAATTCCTATGCACACAGCGGCGGCAAAAACACCCGGCGGGCCGGATAAATGTTTTCGGCGGGCCGCATGTGGCCCGCGGGCCGTAGTTTGAGGACCCCTGGTTACTCTATCTGCTCTATGCCTCAGTTTCCTCATCTGAAAAGTAGAGATACTGATAGTGACCTGGTAAACTTGCTTTAAGATGAAAATAACCACCGCACGTGTAAAGCAATGAGCCCTGAGGAAGCATCAGCTGCTCCTCTAATTATCTACATCCCCACAGTATCTGTCACAGCAGCTTGCACACAGTAGGCACGAACTAAATATTTACTGATCGATTAGCTAATTTCTTGCAATTAAGCTGGTGGCCATCCAGTTGCTCATCATGATGCCAGCTCAGAGAAGCTGACCGGCCTCGCAGATGCCACGCTTTTCACGATTTGTTGACAAATAGTAAAAGCTTGTCATTTCTACACGGGGAGTGAGTAAACATGAGAAAGAGAATGGAATGTGATGAAAGGCGACTTAACAAGCATTACTCAGCATGGACAACTGCAGCCAGAGGCTGCTCAGCAAAGCTAATGAGTACCTGGCCCAAGGCCTGAGCCACTCACACACTGGTAGGTGCTATTATTTTCATCATTCCACCCCGTGAGCCTGAGATCTAGGCTTCTGCTGCAGTGATCCTGACCTCATAGAGAGGCAGGCTTTATGGGAATATTAATAACCTGGGATTTATGTACTAGTACATCCGTATATCTCGGGATGTATGGACCCGACGATGGTTCAATGAGTCCTGTACCCTTAGAATATTTACTCATAAAGCGTGAGACACTAAAAAGCGCTGCCACATTTGCCTGTGCAGGTTGTACACCGCACAAGCCTCAGGGAACAAGTCACCCGGACCAGGATGTCCATAGGGCTGTGGACTGTGCAAATCAATGTCATAGCAGCCCTGCTAACCCGCGCTCAGCACCATAGCTGCGACCTTCCTGTTCCTCCTCCAAGATACTGACCCCGGAATAGAACAAAACTGGTATACCCTTTGAGGTGATATTCAGCAAATTAATTTGCTTGTGGTGTTGGTGGAGTTGCCCTTTTTGAGAGATTGGATAGATTATACTTTGGAGCTTATCTAGAGGGTTCTGAACCTAATGTGCACATTGAGTCAAATTGTTTGAACAGAACAGTGACCTGACCATCAAAATAGGCCTCCCAGAGTACTGGGGCCAAACAGGGACACACCAAGCTTTATAAGCTGATGTGACTGACCAATCAAAGGCCTTCGGGCCCTGGTTGAGGAGTGTGCGTGGATCTAGAAAATAGACGGCTGGTGAGTGGGGATTATAATAAAGCTGGGAGAAATGGGTTGCTGATTAAGTGGGTACCTGAAACCTGCTGGGCCTAAGTAAGACACAGCAAACAAAGAGCTGCTGCCAGCTCCCACCATGACACTCTGTTCTGGAGATCTCACTGTGAGATGATTAAATTTCTGAGAAATGTCTGGGTCTTAAGCACCATCCCGGGAGAGGCGGTTCTGGCAAGCCTGGCTAGGGACCACAGCCACATCAGCCCAGGGGCAGACAACCTCACGGATCCCAGGACCAAAACACAAAATTATGAGCTCCAGATAAAAGAGTTGTGAGGGCTTCATTTTCCCCCTCTGTCACGCACTGTCGCTCAGGTAATTTCGTGTAATCCAGGCACAGTATGTGTCAGTGTCTCGTGATGAATATGCTTTTGATGGCTTTATAATGACTCTAAGAAGCATTCTCATTCAAGCTAAATGATGTTTGGGGGATTTGAATGACTGTCTCATGATTTAAGCCTTCCTCGTTATTAAATAAAAATACTCTCCCCTCCAGCCCCCTTACGCCAGCCCATGGCCAAATGGCCCCGCACTCCCAGTAGAAAATGAAAGTTTTCAGGAGAGCATGGTCAAAGCGTGTGTTATTGATGGAGTCCCTATTAATTGTCACTAAGCTTCAGGAAATACCTCAGATCAATCACTGTGTCCTTGGGACTTGCCCAGCTCACTGGGAAGGGCTGCTCAACTTTTTCTTGCAGCTCAGCAGGCAGCGGCATTTCCACAGCTGAAGGACAAAAGCTTTTGAAAACTCCAAAAAGCGGTCTCAGAAGGTATATATGGAGTTCAAATGTGTTGGCTATCTAAGCATTTTTTTTAACTTTGCAGCCCCAACAGCAAAGCTCAGTCCCTTTGTCAGGCTAGCACAGATGTACCATCCCTTATCCAAAAATGCTGGCACTCGATGTGTTTTCCATTTCAGAGTTTTTCCGATTCTAAAAGGATTTACAGTATGCCTGTCATGGAACATTCCCCAGAAAGGTCTGGGGACCGCCTGTCATCCCGCATATTAACAGGTCTGTGCAAACTGTAGGGACAGTCACACCAAGGGAGAAAGGAAGACTAGTCACAGCTTCGACTGGTTCAGGTTAGGCGCTGCTCCCACCTTCAGGAGGAACACGTTCGCTGTTCAGAGCTTTCTGGATTTCAGTCTTGCAGGTGCGGGACTGGCTCCCTGCCAAGTGTTCAAAGACTATGGCAAAGCGGTAGAGCAGTGGGTCTCAAAGTATGGCCCCCAGCCCGGCAGCAGCGCCACCTGGTGCTGTTTAGAAATGTGGATCCTCAGACCCCACCCCAGACCTCCTGAGTCAGGAACTCGGGAGGCAGGGCCCGACCATCTGTGTTCAGCAAGCCCTCCAGGGGATTCTGAAATCCTGCAGGTGAGACCCTTTCCTGCACAGGTTCCAGCATCAACATGGGTCTAGAGGTGAAGAGAACCGAGTCCTGGTTCACTAAGCTGTGATACCTCATCTTGCAGTCATTTAGCTCTCAATCTGCAAAATGGATATTGAGTCTGCTTACCCTTTGGGTAAGCAGGATCGTTACGAGGATGTAAAGAGATCAGGCATGTGAAAAGGTTTTATCAATGATAGGGTACTATGTACATATCAGTTATTTCAAATAAGAATCAAATAAGATCATGAGATGGATATAAGAAAAATACACTCTGGGTGTTATCTTCCTCGGGTTTCCTGTCTCTGGGAGACCCAGAGTCCTGCTCTCAGCCAGCTCACATTAAAACCTGACAGTATCGCCCTAGCCAGTTTGGCTCAGTGGATAGAGCATCGGCCTGCAGACCAAAAAGATCCCAGGTTGGATTCTGGTCAAGGGCATGTACCTTGGTTGCAGGGAGCCTCCCCAGCTGGGGTCCTGGTCCGGGCTCATGCAGGAGGCAACCAATCGATGTGTTGCTCTCACATCGATGTTTCTGTCTATCTTTCACTCTCTCTTCCACTCTCTCTCTAAAAGATGGAAACTTATCCTATCCTCGGGTGAGGATGAACAAAAACAAAACAACAAAACATGACAGTATCTGAAAAGACGGAAATAGTCAATGAAGTGTAATAAATGAGTGCATTTTCAGATGCCATACCCCATGTCATTCCAGAAAAGATGTGAGACACTGTTGAAAGATGACATGTTCTGCGTTTGGGTTTCTGGGCCATGAACAACGCAGAGAACAATCCATACAGGCGGCTGATTCTTGGACAAAGAATCAGAAAGCTCTGCCACTACTGAACAGGGCCACCTCTGGGCATCCGTGTCCAGCCCTGAGCACTGCTCTTCTGGTTCAGCTACTGATCCAGTTCCTGGATTGAGACTCTAGAAACCGAGAGCAGGGGGACGGCCCATGAATTCAGTGTGAATGGACATGAGATGAGCTGCCTCCCCCTCTATAAGCCCAGGTGGGGAGCAGAAATACCAGCTAAATTTGGTCTCAGGGTACAGGACCTCATAAAGTAATACCACCATTTGTCCTCGTTCTCCTTAAAGGCAACGAGTTTTATTTGCAGTGAGTTTCCTGTAATGGTTATTATTGTATTAAATGAAAAGTTTCACAAGGAAAACTCAGTCCACCAGGCATTCTCCTCTCTGCTGTGGCCAGAGTCCAGTGATTGAACCTCAGCCACGGTCACTGCATCCTGTCCCCACAGCTCCCCTCGAGTCAGAGGCAGCAGCGTACAGCTGTCCTATCCACGCCCGTGTGGGCAGGCTTTGTCTTACCTGGCAAAGCCATGTCTTCAAGGGCTTCTTGGCTGAGTCACCTGCCCCCAAGGTAGACAGCCCTGCAGAGGCTCTGGCATCTATTCACCAGGCCTGTGCTTCCCATGCAGCCACAGATCTAAAACTCTTAGTAGCACCATCACACTCAGAGCACAGGGTTTTGCCTGGGAATTAAAAACTGGCCCCTGTGCCCTAACCGGTTTGGCTCAGTGGATAGAGCGTCGGCCTGCGGACTGAAGGGTCCCGGGTTCGATTCCGGTCAAGGGCATGTACCTTGGTTGCGGGCACATCCCCAGTAGGGGTTGTGCAGGAGGCAGCTGATCGATGTTTCTCTCTCATCGATGTTTCTAACTCTCTATCCCTCTCCCTTCCTCTCTGTAAAAAATCAATAAAATATATTTTTAAAAAAACTGGCCCCTAAGCAGCATGACACACCTTGTCAAGCTTCCAACACAATTCCCAAGTTCTGTATGCTCTTGGGGGAGGCAGTGAGGTGGTTAAGGACAAGATTGGGGTATCAGATTGCCTTCCAATACTTAGTTACAGCTTGGCTAATTAAGTTAACTTCTCTCTGCTATGATTTACACCTCTCTAAACTGGGCAAAGGGGATCTGGGGGTATCACTATCTCTGAATACATTCTGGTTAAGATACGTAGATGTAAATTATTTGATTGACCTTGCACGCAAAGCAGTTGAAGATGTGACCACAGGAGAACCAGAGGCAGTTTCCAGGAAGTGGGACTCTCTAGAAGAGAAGTCAGGGTGGGGGGAGAAGGCCACACCTGTGCCCCTGCTTCTGTGCTGTTGTTCAATTACCTGACAAAACTGTTACTGTTCTGTAAATATTCACAGACAAGTGGAGCCCGGGTGTGCTGCCCAAGCAGGATAATGTTCTCACTGTGCCCGTGGCCCTTTTAAAACATGGATTCAAATCCCAGAGGTGAGCCTCACCAAATAGAAAACCAAGTCTTTTTGCTTTGCTTTGCTTTGCATAAGACGTAACTATTGGTAGGTTCTCCATGGGATGTGACATTGGGAACTTTCCTATCTTCCTCTTTAATTTTTTACATAATGCATTTCTATTCAGTGACTGACTTGTTTTAATTAACAATAAACAAACAAAAAACTGTGGTAACCACAAACTCTCACTCCCTCACGGAAGTCCAGAGGAGCCATGTTAACCTCCTTTCTGTCAGGAGTTCTGGGACAAGGGAATGTCAGAATCAGAGTGGTGGGAATAACTTCACATAAAGAATGAAGAAGTAGGGAGGTTAAAGGAGCGTATCATTGGGACCTGGAGCAGGAAGAGTCACTGGGGGAAGCATACTGATCTTGGGAGAGCTCCTTTGTCCATGTCCTGGTGTATAAAATAGTGATACTAACAGCTCCCTTGTGGGAGGCTGAGTGAGAATACGGCTGGAAAGTGCCCAGAGGAGTATTTGGAGGTCATGGCACACACATGAATGGCAGGAGGGATGAGAATATTTCAAGGCAGCCCTGGACCAAGGATGCTGAGGCACAGGCCAGCGGGGCCTTTGCAACCACAGCTCCTGTGTGTGCTGTGGGGCCGGGCAGCCTGGCGCACAGCCCAGCTCCACGTCTGAGCTCTCGGGCTTGGGCAGGTCACACAAGTGCCCTGAACATCAGTTTCCTCCTGTGCTAATATGATCAGTCCCCTGAATTGCTTCCCCTGTGACAGTTTTCAGACAAACTGGTGATAATAACAGCACCTCCACTTCATGAGGCTGTTGTGAGGACTGATTGAGAGCATCAAGGAAAGTGCCTGGCACATAACAAGGTCTCAGAAAATGTGGCTGCTTAGCTGCCCGGCTGGAGGGGCGGCTGGTGCAGGGGGAGAGGGGATGCGCTGCCCAGGAGCAGTGGGGAGGAGCTATGGTGCCCGATTCTGCATATAGCTGCATATGTATAGGGTGGGCATCTTAGCTTATGAAGCTGACACAAGTGGTAGAGTACATTGTCATTTGTTTCCTTCTTTCGTGGGCCATCTACTCTGTTCCCGGGGCCACGTTTCAAATCTTGAGAGCGAGAGCTAACAAAACCAGGGACAGTGTCGGATTCCATCCTAAGCGCCAGAGTGGCCTAGATGACAGCGGAAGTTGGAGGATTGATAGCTGGTTACATTAGCAATCACAAGAGTATTGATTGTTAGATCAATACTTAGAAGATGCCAACGCAGAGGAGGGTAGCAGGTCAGGAAGGGGACAGTACAGAGAGTGTGTTTATTGTGTTCACCAGCAGCACAGAGGGGAGGCAGAAGGGGGGAGGCTTTGAAGATGGGGCCTGACATTTTGCAGGTTCCTAGAAATGACTGGAAGAATGAATGAATAAAAGAAAAATCAAGATTTCAAAAGCTCTCAATAGGCTAAATGACAGGGCAAAAATCAAGGTGGAATGCAATGCAGATAAATGTTAAGTTTGGCCAAATGGTAGAGACTTGGCCTGATAGAAATAAAAGCAAGATTTAAGAGATGTCATCAATTACAAGCTTAATAGGTAACCATATCATGTGACTTAAAAATGTACACTGGCCCAGCCAGTGTGGCTCAGCCATTGAGCATTGACCCAGGAACCAGGAGGTCAGGGTTCAATTCCCATCAGGGCACGTGCTGGGATTGTGGGCTTGATCCCCAATAGGGGGCATGCAGGACGCAGCCCATGATGATGGTCCTCTCTCATCGATGTTTTTATTTCTCTACCCCTCTCCTTTCCTCTCTCTAAAAATCAGTAAAAACATATATATTTTTAAAATGTACACTGAAGCCATGTTATGAGATTCAGAGAGGAAACAGACCCTGCAGTTGTAGGGAATGCGTGAGGAGCTTTATTTATCCTCTGGAGTACATACAGGTGGAACACCTGCAAGAGTCTGAACACTCCATCACAGGCGAAGCCATTCACTGAATTGGTCCTTCTTAGTTCGGAAAAAGGAAGACAACTTACTGGGGACATGAGAGCTGACCTTAAATGTTTAAATATTTGAAGGGCCATCAAGTAGAAGATGAATTAGCTTTATTAGTAAACTGGGCAAATATTTATTGAATATTTACAAAGTACATTTTACAGATATTGATTGGCCACCTATTCTGTGCCCGTCACTGTCCTAGATGCCGGGGGAAAGCTCTCCGTCCTCATGAAGCTGACACTTAATAGAAGATGGAGGAGAGTCAGTAAACAAGAAAACAAAGACTCATTTCTGACAGTGGAAGGACAGAAACACATTTGTTTTAAAATCTAGTAGGATATCCTTAGTCTTTGCTGTTCCAATAATTAGATAAGGACTGTAATTCAATAAAAAGAAGGAATTTCTCCCAACAGAGCATGGACTCTGTCAAAAAGTGATGGGGCACACTCTGTCACTGGAAATGCTAAGAACAAAGGTACATGGCCAACGTTTAGGCTGCGGTAGGGAATTCCTGGGTAGAGTATAGAACCTGATCAATGAGATAATGATCAAATCCAAGAGCTTTGAATTTCTTAGACCAATACAACTGAAAAAAATGGTAGGTGGCCGCCTAGGATTGCTAGGTTTTTATTTTTCTAAGTACGTTAACAGAAAACGCTACTAAGTATTTATTAACATCTTTTTACTAAAGAAAGGCCATTTTTAAGGGACCTCCCAAGAAAGAATTACACAATACCCGAATAAAAAGGCCTCTAAGTCAAGTAAATTGGGTTATATTAAAATTTCACAACATTGGCTTTACTTTTCTGATTTTGCAATGGACCATCAAAAATTTCATCATTAGCCTAAAATTGTCCAGAGGCTAGAATTTGAAAATGGAACCAGATGACCTGTAAGTTCTTCCCAATATTTTTTAAAAAATGTTTTTTTTCATTTTTAAAATTTAGTATTCTGTTTATGTGTGGGGTTTTGGAGTGGATGTTCATGAATTTAAGACCCAGGCTCAAACTAGCTCAGGGAAAGTTCCTGCATTTCTCTGCACCTCAGTTTTTACTCCGGTGATATGGGGATAATATTGCTGACTCGTTGTGCGGTAAGAATTTACTGAGATAATGCAAATAAAGCACTCAGTGCAGCCGGCAGCACGTAGCACGTGTTCAATAAAAATGATAGCTATTCCCTCTTTTGGTCAGACCTCCTGTTCCAAAGGAAATGATGGGGTGTGGGGAATTTCTTATGGCTAATGGTGTCGGCACACACCAATTTCTAAATACTCCAATTTCCTACAAAGGAAGAGATTGCCTTATTTAGCAGGCACACTCGAACCCTGTCCCTTATTGCCCGGGAAGTAATGAAGCATCACAAGTAGTTACTAAAAGGATGGTTTCCTCTTCTCCTCTGTCACTCATTTCCCTAGGCTCCTAGTCCTGACTTCCGTTGCTTTGCCCACCTTCTCTGGCACTCACCGACCTCTCTATAGAATGCCAGACCACTTAGGACTTCTCTTGTCCCTTAAAGCCTCTTCCATTTTCTCTTCCACCTGCCTGCTTTCTTGTCAGTCTATCCATGGTACTGCTTTCCCTTACTGCCTGCCGACCCTGTCTGCCACTGCCAATGTGACCAACATTCTTATTTCAGAAAATAAGAACTTTCAACATTAATATCAATCAATCTTGCTCCCTTTCTTTAGTAGGCAATAGAACGTGCCTGAATGCCGTGGAAACTTATGTCCTTGGGCCTGTGACTTCAAGTCTGAACACTCAAGCAACATGAAAGATGACTGATGTTTGAAAGCTGAGCAGTGAGTCAACTTTCCATGGCCCGTGCTCTGTGGCAATGCCCAGCAGTGTCTATTCAAAAGCATGCATTGTTCTAACAATAGCGAATGTTCCTCTTGGTTGGTAAGGAAGTGATACTGTGATGCATTAACAGTGATCAGATTTAAGTCCTTGACAGAATTCAAGAACTCTGTTCTTCAGCAGCAGTAAATTTAGACAAAAAGGTGCTGAGATAAGATCTTTAGACCCGGGTCTTAACGGAGAGACGTCAGCGGAGCTCCTATGATTTGGCATTTGCGTAAAGGAAAATGTGCTGAGTAAGTCCTGAACTACTTTCTGTTCCTGCCTCTGCCAGCTCCACATTTATGACTTATTAGTTTAAAATGTGGCTGGTATGCTGCAGGAATAAAAGTGTGAGTGGTATAATTAGTGAACACAGGCCCATGGATAAAAAACTGGCCCAAACACCAGGAATTCAGACTCGTGTTAGAGATTTCTTATAGGCATGTATTATGCCTAAGCAATTCTTCAGGATCTTCATAAATAAGTGAAAGTTCTTCCCTGACTGTGCTATTGCTGTCCTTTTCATTTGTGCCCTCTATTTTTTCTTTTTCTTTTAAATTTTCTATAAAAAGGAGACCACAAGGGGCCTATGCACTATTGGAAGGCCTTTCACTATTATCCTAGTGAGATGCAAGCCATTGGAGGGTTCAGAGCTAAGGGGAGACAGGATCTGCTTACCTTTGCACAGGATCTCTCATTGCTCTATGCCATAGAGTCTATGGGGATGAGGGCAGAGAAGGAACACCGGTTACTGGTAATAGGTCATTGCAGTAACCCAGGTGAGAGATGATGGTGCCTTGGTCTGACCAGAGTAGACTCAGTGGACATGATGAAAATGGCAGTAAATCACTTATTTAGAAGAAGTACTAAGTGAGCTCACTGATAGACTGGATGTGCCTTACCAGAAAAAGAGAAGAGTCATGGATGTCTACAAGACTTTTGGCCTGACCAACTAGAAGGCAGAGTTGCTCTTTTCTGAAAGAAATATGTTGCCGGGGTTGTGATAAGGTGGTGGTGCGGGAGGGAATAGATCATGAATTTGGCTTCAGATATACGTATAAAGTTTTAGAGGCCTTGACATCAAGTAGGGATGCCAAGGAGCAGATAAAAACCCAAGTTAGGAGTTCAGAGCAGAGACCCAGGCCAGACACATGCACCTGTGAGTCATCGGTATATCATGGTGTTTAAGACCATGGGATGGGATGGGGCCGGGGACAGCGGGGAACATAGGTCCACACCAGAGGCCAGGGCCCTTGTACTTGAGGTTGGGAAAAGGAAGAGGAGTCAGCAAAGGAGCAAGAAGAAGCCATGAGTATGGCAGTCCAAAGGACCAGATGAACGAAGAAAATGTTTCAACAAAGAAAGAATGACCAGCTTCCAAAGGCCTATCTCAAATATTCAACAATCTACACATGTAATCAAATTCTTTTAGTCCTTTCAAAATAAAATAGCATGTCTAAAATTAATCACACCTTTTAAACCAAAAATCTCAAGGCAAACTTGTCAGAAATTCTAACATGTCAGACTGTTTCAAACACCTTTAATAACAAAATAACCACATATAAAATTAATCATGACAAGATTAATGACTTGGCACAAAAGCATGAAGACTAAGGAAGCTGGCTTATTTTTTTCATCTCCCTGCTTCCTTTCACATCCTCCAGGCACTGGGAAGTCATTCCAATTCAGGAGGAACCATTTATCCCACCACGGGCGCCATGTTCCCTCGGTCAAGGATTCAGGACTGTGACATAATTACCCGTCAAACTCAATATCGGGACCTGGCACCTGGGCATCCTGTGATTCAAAGCTGATTCTCCCCTGATTTCAGGTGAAGGAGCTGATTGCTTCCTAATTGCTGAGGTCTGTGTGCTATGGCAGCAGGGCCTTTATGCCCAGTTATTCCACCAGAGCTTTGTTTCACAGCTGGGCACACCACACATTTCCTGGAATATGATTCAAGTGACACCTTCACTCAATTTTTATCAGAAGCCTATTTCAATGTCTTCTCACCTAATTTAGGTAGAGGAAATTCTGTACCTTTAACCAAGTTGCAGCTAATTTCTTTTATCCCTCGATTGGATTCAACTAATGTCTTTGTTCCTTAATTGAACTCCACATTCCCTTTCTTTTTTTTTTTTTTTTTTTGGTCTGGATCATGACCATATGCTAGCATCATTTTTGTTGACAAGAGAAGACTGAAGTTAAGGTCTGTGGAAGCCGTAGGACCAAGCACAGATTGGATTCCTTTATTGCAGTGACTAACCGTGAGGGCTACTGCCCCAGGGTTTGTTAGGATGGTGTGCAGAGCTGCCAAGGAGCCACAGCCTACACTTGCTTACCTGTGAGAATACCACACAGAACGGCTGCAGACTCAGGGTGAGGGCTAGAGGAACCACAGAGGAGCGTCAATGTACCTCCGTCATCCAAAACACATGCATTTGGCACCTTGAAAAGGACTCAGTGTTTGTCCTCACAAAATCCACGTTTTGAAATCCTGACCCCCAATGGATGGTATTAGGAGTTGGAATCTTTGGGAGGTAATTGGGTCATGAGGGTGGAGCCCTCGTGAATGGGATTAGAGTCCTTATAAGGAGAGAAACAAGAGCTTGCTTCCTCTCTCTCCGCCACGTGAGGACACAGCAAGAACACAGTCATGGGCAAAACCAGAAAGAGGACCTTCACTAGCCACCAGATCTGCCAGGACCTTGATGTTGGACTTCCCAGCTCTCCGAACTGTGAGAAATAAATGTCTGTTGTTTAAGCCACCCTGTTTATTATAGCAGCCCAAGCTAAGATACACCTACCACTTCCCTGGCACTGTGGTCAGGTGCAGGGCAGAGCTGAGGTGCAGCTGTGTCCACCAGTGTGGCTATACTGATCGTTACAGCTGGTGGCTGGTCTGACTGTTCAGTCATCGTTCCACACAGACTGTTCCGTGTAATGCAGTGGTTCTCAACCTTCTGGCCCTTTAAATACAGTTCCTCATGTTGTGACCCAACCATAAAATTATTTTCGTTGCTACTTCATAACTGTAATGTTGCTACTGTTATGAATCGTAATGTAAATATCTGATATGCAGGATGGTCTTAGGCGACCCCTGTGAAAGGGTCGTTCGACCGACAAAGGGGTCGCGACCCACAGGTTGAGAACCGCTGGTGTAATGAATAGCATCCATGATGCTAGAGATACTGAAGTGCGTAGAATACATTTTTGTCTATCAGGGACTTTCGTTTGCTTTAATGCTTTCACAAAGACATCTCTCTCTTCTAATCCCCATGACAACAACCTTGATAGCCACATAGTAAACAGTAAGCTAGGATATACTTTCTGGGCCTGTTGAAGTTACTGTGTTTACCAAAGAAAATGCCCTCGTATGACTCCATTTATGTAAGATTCTGAAACTGACAACATTATAGAGATGGGAACGAATCGGTGTTACCGCGGGGCAGGGCAAGGGGAGACTGTGCAGCGTCATCCGAGGGAGTCCCCTTGCAGGGAAGGAATAGTCCTCTATGGTGATCATGGTGGGAGCACAAATCTCCACATGCGACACAATGTCAGAGAACCACACACACACACACACACACACACACACACACACACACACACACTTACTGTGTGAAAAACATTGGTGAAATCTCAGTAAACTCTGTAACCCAGTTAAGAGTATAATCCCAATGTCAGTTTCCCAGCTTTGATTATGTTCTATAGTTAACATGTTATCTTTGGGGAAAGCTAGAGGAAGGGTACATGGGACCTCTGCACTATTTCTGCATCTTCTTGCGAGTCTATAATTATTTCAAAATATTTTAAGAAAAATAATATATTAATTCATTAAAAATAATAATAGACCTTTTACATGTAAACAAATTAATGTCCTATAATATTAAAACCTTTCACTTTAAGTCATCTCTCCCTGTCCCAAAGTTGCCAATAGTAAACAAGTCGTTTGTAATTATCACCAAAGCCCTGAATCCTCCTCCAGCTATGAGTCATCACCACCACATCTTTAACAGGATTGATTCATAAAATTAGCATGTGCAAAAATGTTTAAAGTTTGCATTTTCTTTGATACAGAATTTCTAAAACTGGGAAAATATCCCAGGAGTAAATATACTCATTATCTATACGCACGAAAACGTAGGAATAAGCAGTCACCACAGCGTAGACTTTGATGGCAGAAAATTGGAAACTAAATATCCAGAACAGCTGACTTGGCGAGGACATTTGACAGATAACCAGAATTGACAAATGGAAGACAAGCAAAATGTTATTGTATAAGAATACTTAGAGTCACTTGGGAAGCTGCCCTCAATTTTGCTAAGCGACAAAAAAATTCTTAAATAGAGCAACAACAATATTTGTACATATGTAATTGCAAAGGGAAAGTACAGACATTTCAATGTTAATGGTGAGCTGTCTCAATTTTCTAAAATGTCTACAGTGAATATTTATTACATTTGTGATAAATGTAAATGAAAAAAATAATGCATACCTTAAACCGGTTCCTTATAGACCAGTGTTTCCACACTGTGGTGAGTGGATGAGTGGATGAGTGGATGAAGCCCCCAGGATATATTCACAGGGATCCACACACAGCTGCTGCATGAGCATTTGTAATGTGGTGTTTTCCTTGAGCTGATAACCTTAGCATCATAATATACATGTATTCTAGATCATCTGGATGTTAGCAGTGTATCAAGGATGACCACTCCCATATTTGCATTTATTCTTATGTCTGCAAGGTTGACAAGCTCTGCTACCCTCTTTTTTATGTATTTCTATTTATTGGTTTTAGAACGAGAGAAAAAGGAAGTGGGGACAGGGAGAAAAAAAAAGAGAGAGAGAGTGCGCAAAAGAGAGAGAGAAATTTTGATTTACTGTTTCACTTATTTCCGCATTCATTGGTTAATTCCTGTATGTGCCCTGAACCTGCAACCTTGGTATATTGGGATGATGCTCTAACCAACTGAGCTACCTGCCCAGGGCTACCCCAACTCTTACAGGCAAGTGAGAAAAGAAAGTCAAATGCAACAGGCAATGTATTTGTAGCTCGTAAAGGCCACAGTGCACTGCACAAATTAGGGTTTCAGAATTCCCAGTAGAGAAAGCCCTAGAGAACGCCAGGCATGCCCAACTCCAAGGAACTTGCCCTCAGCAGTCAGTACCCAATCAGCAATGCGATCGGTGGTGACATCTTAGCAAAGAGAATCCTCTGTCACACCATTGTATAGTGCTTGCTTTTACTTTTTATTGTATTTAATTTGTACATTTGTTTCGATCTTCAATAAACGCAGTAAGTATAGGGACTTGGTGCCTTTTTCAGTGTTTTGTTGTACTCATTTAAGTAGCACATTGTTAAAAATATTAAGTTGACTGGACTCTGCAAAAGTCTTTTTCCTTTAGAAAGTGTCAAGTATGAAAAAAACAATTTCAAAAGTCATACCACTTATAATAACAAAAATAATAAAGGATCTAGAAATAACTTCATCAAAGAAAAGAAAGTGTCAAGTGTGAGAAGCACTGTTCTAGAACCAAAGTGTTCCCTTTCCAAGTTACATAAACTCCGGGCACCGAGATGCTATTGAATCCTGTGCATGAACACTCCTAACAGGATGTCACGATCCAGTTCCAAAAGTTTGTTACTAAATTGATTACTTGGAACCCAAAATACATTTTTTTTTCATCACAGGAATTATATTAAAAACAGTGTTGGACTCCCAGATCAGTTGACCGGAGCCCTTTTAATATAAAATGTTCCTGAACCAGGAAGAACGATGTGTCCTGGTGATAAGAGGGCATTTTAAAGGCGTTCCCTCTGCAAAACAAACACTGTCATACGCGCATATCATCCGCCAAAGTCTGCAAACAGCTCCCCACAGCCTGCCTCATTTAATCTTCGCATTGCAACCGGCTGGTCAACAGCATTGCATTTCGCATTGTATAGTACCGTCAGAATGGCTTCTCTCCGCTTTGGTCCATATGCCCTATGACAGGAAGGCACTTTTAAAAAAATCTTTATTTTTGAAAGTATTACAGATGTTCCCTTTGCTTCCCCATTGGGTGCAGGCTAGGAAGGCACTTTTTAAAATACATCCTCCCCAGATCACCCACGTGAACAGCACTTGATAAATTGTGACACATGCACATCTCTGAGCCCCAGTCTGTGTTATTGCCAGAGAACCTCTGGAAAAGGACTCTGCTTTTTAACAAGTTTCCTGGTGATTATTATACACACTGAATCCTGAGGACCACCAGCCTCATCAAAGGCACACACACAGCCCCGTTTCCAATTAAATTAGGCTCCGTCACGGAGCCGGATGCTGAACATTCTGGTGGAATTACCCGTCCTTCAGTTCACTCCCCAAACCCTCCCGGGCAGCCCACGTGTACCCAGAGGTTTGGATCAGAACCGCATGGCCCCTGGATCACCTTTCCTCTCTGTCCTTCCAACTTGGGCACGACACAGCCCACAGTCTTGTCTCTTGCTGCTTCCCGTTGGAGAATTGGCTGCCCATTCTCGCCACTAGGCCTTTCTCAGCATCCCCAAGGGTTTCCTTACAGTTTGAATGCAGGGAAGAGGATTGACATGTGGAGGCCTCTCCCCACAGAATATCCTTGGATTCTTTGTGGGATGATCGCATCCCTGTCAGAGCTCTAATTAGCAAAGGTACTGAGAGGTGCAGAGAGAAAGAAGGCACAGGAGAAGCTGCCTGTCCCCTTCCCCCAGGAGAAAGCGTGCCTGCTTGACTTCCATCTGTACAACAATGGAGCTGGCCTGCGAGTGTGTCCAGGTCTGTTTTGTAAACGACAAGTGGAATTCGCTGGCGTTAACTGAATTTCTATCCTAACATTTCCCTGTAGCCTTCACAATTGTTGGCACATCTGTACTTAGGTGGTAAACAATGTACCTTAATTCTAAATGGTAAATAGAGTAACTCCTTGAACAATGAAAATACTTACAGTAAAAGCAAATGTCTTCCTCCCATTCCCACGAGAGCCCCAGGGACGTAAGATGTCTTCATACTGAGGAGCCCACCGAGCCCTGGGAACCTGACGTTTGCAAAAGCTCCTCCGAACAGCTTGCAAGTGAGGCTTGCGGCGGTGCCCAATGCAAAGCCTATGCTGGGTATTTATTTATAGGTATGTATATGTGTATGTCTATGGAGACTGTGGATAGACATACACACATACATGAATTAAATAATTCATTAATTTATACATAAATAAGAGGTGTGTGTTTGCTTTTTAATAGCGCTTGTTACCTGGGAAAGTAGGCGATGCTGCCACTAAGTATGAAGACTATGTGCATCTGAGAAGCTGAAGCAGCTGAAGTGCAAGAAACAGAAACTCGCAAACACTAGATTCAGCTTCCCCACCGGCAAGGGATCCCGAGTGTTTATCAGGTCTATCGGAAAAATATTTCCTGTGTGTGTTGTATGTCTAGATAAGTGTGTGTGTGGGGCGGGGGGTTATGTTTTCCATGACCCGCTGGCTATATGCAGCCTAGTGGGATGTGCCCACGAAGGATGGAATCCAGAATATATTTTCTCTCCCTTCCACCTGACCTGCTGCCATACTGCTTGAAGTCCATCTCCATAAAGGGAGTAGTTAAAAGTAGTGCAAGTTTTACCACAGAAAAACATTTTTTTACTCCAAACACCCAGGAGAGTGGCACGGAGAGCAGATGTTCTGGGCCTCCAAGGCCAGGACTGGCTACTTTCTGTTTGTATTTTGGGGACTTGGGGTGGGGTGTAAGCTTAGAAGAAATGATTTGAAGGAAGGAAATAATTACTCTTTTGATCACAGACCAAGCTGCATTGAAATATTAGTCTCTATCATTTCATAACCACCAAATATTTATACCTAAGGTGCTATATAAAGGTAATTTGTTGTAGGTAAAGTACTTTAGGATGTTTTTGTTCATGTTATTGGGTACCTTCTTATTAAAGCTACTAGAGGCCTGGTGCACAAATTCGTGCACGGGTGGGGTCCCTCGGCCTGGCTGGCAATCAGGGCCAATTGGGGCATCTCACCCAGTCCGAATCAGGGCCTATCAGGGCCAGCCAGTCAGGGGTAGGGAGGGACTGCAGGAGGTTGGCTGGCCAGGAGGTAGGGGCCATGGTAGGTTCCGAGTGGGGCCGGCTAGGGGGAGGGGCTGTGGGAGTGCACTGACCACCAGGGGGCAGCTCCTGTGTTGAGCATCTGCCCTCTGGTGGCCAGTGCATGTTATAGTGATTGGTTGACCAGTCATTCCAGTCGTTTAGTCATAGTGGTCACTTAGGCTTTTATAAATATAGATTCTTGAAACCCTACTCTTGACAGTTACCCTCCAGCCAGGTCTCTAGAGCACCTTACTAGGTTTATATCAAATTCTTAAATGTAGTTTGGAATAAACTTATTCTATAGCCCAGCTGGCATGGCTCAGTGGTTGAGCATAGACCTATGAATAAGGAGGTCATGGTTCGATTCCAGGTCAGGGCACATGTCCAGGTTGTAGGCTCGATCTGTAGTGTGGGGTGTGCAGGAGACAGCCCATCAATGATTCTCTCTCATCATTGATGTTTCTATCTCTCTCTCCTTCTTCCTTCTTCTCTGATATTAATAAAAGTATGTATTTTAATAAAAAACTAATTCTATAAATTTAATAGAACCCACAAAATAAGTATACCTTTAGTACAAATATTTATATATTTATACTTATAATACAGGTATTAAGGCATTCATATCTTTAATAATTTAGAAATGTCATTTTTTGGTATGTAGGAAATATATTGATTTTTATATCTATCAATTCCTTTTTAAATAGAATGCAAACAAATATTTGGGTGCCAAATGTTGCTAAAGTGGACAAAGGCTAACCTGATATTTAAATGGAGGGCAGGACTCAGGAAATCTGAATTACATATCACTTAGCAGACTGCTTACCACATTGCTATATCAGCTTCCACGTGGAACTCTATAGGAAAGAAAAATCCCATAAAAGACTGTACCACAGTTCTTATTTCCTTTTCCACATACTGGGAAAAAGGAATTTCCCAAATTTTGAGCATATTTCTTTCAGAAGAAAACTAATTATGTTCTCATGAGTGTATTGCAAAGATTAAACAATAGCTTGATGCAATGTATTTCTCAATAAAAGATGACACAGATCAAAACGTAATCTGCAAAGATTTGCATGACCATCTTCAGACAGGCTCAGGGACTTGGATGAAAGGGTGTCCGTGCACACTCAATGCAAACACTAGACATATTACCGAATTGTCTCAAATCAAGCCATTCCTGCAAATGTCATTAAATTCTGGCAGGTATTTCTTGGTCTGTCTTCATTCCCGCCTCAGGCTTCCAATGTGTTTATCAAAGCACCAAACCTTAGCTCCATCCTCACTGATCACTCGGCGTCCTTGGCAGTGACGATTCGGAAGAGGGACCAAGGACAGCTGTTTGAGGTTCAGGGGAACTCTAAGTAAATGTTTCTGTCAGCTCTTCCTTTTAATGCTTACAAATGATTCACAGGGAGAAACACGTCTCGGTGCCCTGCTTTTAGCCCACCCTTTGCTTTAACCTAGGTTGGCTGTGAACACTTTGAAACACACTTGCGACGCACAGCGGCTAAGTCCTTGGTCCTTGGTTTGGCTGCAGAGGATCGGGGAACTTTCAGTGTCAATAACAGCACTTTCATCCCTGACATTTTATGATGTATTCTCACTACAATGGGGCCTTGACTTACGAGTGTCCCGACTAACGAGTTTTTTGAGATACCAGCTGTCTCTCTGCCGATTTTTTGCATTGAGTTGATAGAATAATTTGAGTTAACGAGCTCCTTAACAAGCTCGGTCTCGGAACGAATTAAACTCGTAAGTCAAGGCCCCACTGTATTTTATATTTCGAAAAAGAACTACACAAGTAGCTGACGGTTTCTCTGGAATAAAAATGAAAGTGTTTCCGTTGGAAATTAGGTATATAATTAAGTGCTGGGGGATTCAGCAACAAATATGCAAAATCCAAGCTCCCTTTGACCTTCACTGTCTAACGAAGGTGACTGAGATCCCCAACTTGGCTCTGAGTCCCCGAAGTCTGAGTTTCTGAAGCACAGACCTGCGACTCTGTTCCATCCCAGAGCCTGGAAGGCATTCAGAGGCTCTTTTTCTTGTCAAGTCAAATTTCTGGGCTGTTTGGTGAAGTAGCTACAGACTGACAGGTGAGGACAAGGGAGGAGGCACCGAAGGAGATCGAGATGGACCGCAGAAATGCAACACAGGGCCGGCTCCCTTTTAGCATCTTCAGGGTAACTACATAGACAGGAAACCAGGTCCAAAGTGAATGCAGTCCTGAGTCAACAGCAATGGACGCCACTATTTTTATCAAACCACATCTTTACTCTCCAGGTGGCGACCACTCAAATATAAAGATCTTCGTGGAAATGAAGGTTTGATTTCTCATTAGAAAGAAGGAAAGTGATGATGTAAGCATTTTAAAAAATTTATTGATTGATTTTAGAAAGAGGGAGAGAGAGACATCAATTTTTTTGTCACACTTATTGATGCATTCATTGGTTGACTCTTGTGTGTGGCACCCTGACTGGGGATCAAACCCACAATCTTGGTGTCTCGGGATGGCAACCAACTGAGCTACCCAGCCAGGGGCTGATTTAAGCATTTTTCAACAGCTGTCTTCTATAATCCCACAGAGAGTTCTAAGAAGACTTAGCCAAAGCTGCCATCTTTAAAAACCTTGGCATTCAAATCATAGTCAGGACAGGAAAACTACAATACATCGATCAGAAGAATGAAAGTGCTCCCTTTGCTGTGGGCAGCTGTTCCATGGACATAATGCTAGACCTTAAGAATGAATATTTTTAAAAAGTATGGGTGGAGCCCTAGCTGGTTTTGCTCAGTGGATAGAGCATCAGCCTGTGGACTGAAGGGTCTCAGGTTGGATTCCAGTCAAGGTCACATACCCTGGTTACAAGCTCAATCCCCGGTGGGGGGCGTGCAGAAGGCAGCCGACCAGTGATTCTCTCTCATCATTGATGTTTCTCTCTCTTTCTCCTTCTCCCTTCCTCTCTGAGTTGCGGGAAGGGTGTCCATTTCAAGATTGATAATTTTACATCATTTTTGTTTCATATATGTCAGCATCCTATTCTGTGACAGGGTCAGGAAATACGTAGAGTAGTCACAAATTATTTTGGTGATTTTTACTCAACCAAGTTTGGAAACCCATACCACGACCTCCTGCTGAAGTTCTCAGAGTGCGGGCCCTGGACCAGCAGCAGCAGCATAATAGGCATCCCCTGGGAACTCGTTGGACGTGCAAATGCTCAGGCCCCTTGGCAGAGCTACTGAAGCAGAGTCCCTTCGAAGGCAGAGCAGAGGGGAGGGGAGAAGGGCCCAGAAATCTGTGTTCCAGTGGCCAGGAGAGAGGAATACACTGGCCTACAGAGATTCCAGGGCTCCTAGGGGCCTCCTCAGATGATTCCTGAGAATTTCGGATAGATAGATAATAGTACTAAGTAAAAGCGAGGCAGATCTTTAGAAACATGCTTTTAAAGAGAGAGAGAGAGAGAAAAAGAAAAAGAGTGAATGAAGGACCATATAAAACTTAAAACCTTGGTGTGCCCCAAAAGGACAATAAACCCAAGAAATTGAGGTTAAAACAGAGTCATTGTAGTCAATCCTGAAACTGCCCATCGGGAAAGGAGCGGCTTTGATTTTTCAGTCATCAGAATGTTGAGCTTGATGTTTTAGAAATCCATGATTATTCTCTCAGGAGGGAGCTGTTTATCAAATAACTTCTGAGGATTCTCTGGCCAGAGACCTGGAATCTCGGATATTTTGTTTCCTAGGCAGCCTCTGACAGATCCTTGAAGAGAGAGCTTTCTAAAGTTCCTTGTCGATGTTCCTATCACTTCCCTGCGGGCAATGCACACAGCTCTGCCCCACATAATTTTGCTCAGGTGCCTGTTTACATGTTTAGAGCCTTCAATCTGGGGCTCAACAGCTGTGGTGTCTGCAGGCTCTCCGTGGCAACCTGCTGCGGGTGGTACCAGCTGGCGGCTGCTCAGACGGCAACAAGGGAAGACGGTGATGGAGCGAGCTAAGCATTTCACCGTGACCTCCCTCTACGGTAGCAGAAACTCTGGATGTGCCTCCCCTCACGCACAGACGTTCCTTCCAGGAGGGCAGCGTGTATAATTTGAATGTTTCTGGCACTGTTCCCATTTCTGGGAATGGGGACAGACTGATGCTGATCACCAGCTGTAGGACTCCCAGGGCAGTGGCCAAGGTTAGGGCACAGTTCCTGCCAGCAAAACAGAGCAGCTTAGGGCCCACACAGAGAAGGAACTCGGCTCCGTGAGCCCTTTCCCTGGGTGCTCAACCCAACCGACTTATGGAACCACCAGATAATAAAGAATATGAAAAGGGTTGGTTAGGGGCTTGGCCAAAAACTAAAATTTCTACCTATTTTGTTTGGTTGTTTTTTTCCAACAGAAGATCATTTGGCCAAGAGAAATGCCACCCTCCTAAGGATGCCTGGTACCAGGTTTACTCCTGCACATTTCGTTTATGTCAGGGAGTCAATCATCCCAAATAGGAGCAATCATCCCATAAAATCCTGGGTCCTGGGTCCTGGGAGACAGTCCCGGGCCCATGAATTTCACAGGGACATATCAAACCGCAAAACTCCAAACCAAGACGTCTTTTTAATTACACTAATAAACTAGATTCCTTATACGCTTATTTATTTCAATGAAAACCTTGTCTTGGAGTCTTTAGGACCAGGGTACATAAATATTAGGAGTTCTATGTAAAGAAAGGGAATAGTCTAAAATAATTGTGCATGGTTCTCGTCCAACCCCAGAGTCCTACACATTACATTTCTTCTTAATATAATTCTGCAAGCCCATGTGAATTCAAAAACTAAAAACCACATTCAGTAGATACAGAAGGATTATATAATGAAATCAGGGGTATAATAACACTGAGCTTTTTCTGACGTTATTATTCACCTTCCAGAGATTTATTAATTCCCTCATAGGCTTCAAATATCACTTAATTTGAGAAGGAGGTCAATTCATACATTCAATTGACTTCTAAAACATACTATAGATTCACAGCTAGACTCTACACGGTCATTCCACAATGTTAAGAGGAGAGAGACCAAAAAAGGAGGACACCAGTGGACATCCATGAGAGCGCTAGATCATTTTTTCCAGTGTCACTTCTATAATAGGCTTTTAAATGCACCATTCATTCATTCATTCACTCTATGTAGACAGAGAGCTCCTGTCCTGTGTCAGGCTATGCTAAAATTTTACTCTCTCTTATATATTCTTTTAAAAAATATTTTTATTGATTTTAGAAATAGAAAGAGAGAGAGACATGAATGTGAGAGTGAAACATGGGTTGGCTGCCTCCTGCACACCTTCAACTGGGGATTGAGCCTGCAACCCCAGCATATGTGCCTGACTGAGAATCAAACCCCACAACCTTTTGTGCATGGGACGACAGCCAACCAACTGGGCTCCCTTATACATTCTTCTTCTTCTTTTTTAATCCTCACTTGAGGATATTTTTTCCCATTGATTTTTAGAGAGAGTGGAAGAAATAGGGAAAGACAGAAAGAAACATCGATGTGAGAGAGACACATTGATTGGTTGCCTCCTGCACACGCCCTGACTAGGGCCCAGGCCGAGGAGGAGCCTGCAACCAAGATACATGCCCTTGACTGGAATCAAACCCGGGACCCTTCGGTCCGCAGGCTGATGTTCTATCCACCGAGCCACACCAGCCAGGGCTCTCTGATACATTTTTGAAAAATTTTTTTCCATGTAAAAGTTCATAAAATATTTTGAGCAAACTTTTGAAGTATTAGTTGATGTGAGACACATCAATAATAGATCCCGTTTTATTTAAAGTTGATTAGGACTTGCTCAAAAGCTGGATAAGATAGGTGAGAAAAATCCTGAGTCAGTGACAGCAGTGAAGTATTTGAGATGGTATGTCTCCACCTTGTGGCCACACAGCAAAATGGCATGCGAAATAGTTAAACCCCCTCCTGGGAACAGAGCATCTCCTACCAAGGGAATCTCTTGCCTGCTGGTTCTCCAGGAGACAAATATTTCCTGAATGCCTAGTTTGGGTGAGGTTCCAGATGAGAAGGAGCCTCATGAGAACAGCTGTAGGAAATACGATCCCCTTATTTGGTGAAAGATCCTGTCTTTTAGAAAAATACTTTTGAACAATACAAAAGCACATTAATTAATAATGTTATGGGGGAGGGGGGGATTTAATGTTAACAAGGATGATATGATCCTAAGCTCTCTGTCAATCTGTGGTTTGCAAAGTCCTTTTGTATCCACAATGTTGGTGATCCTTGTAACAATTGGAAGGTGGTGTGCACATAGGAAGCCCACACAGCAGGAGGGAGCTCATGGGCTTCGGAACTCGGTAGGGCTAAGGCGGTCTAACCGCAACTCCATTTCTTAGCGTTACACCCTGAACATATGCCTAACCCTTTGAAGACTCACTTACTTCAAATAACAAACAGTTGGAGGAGCCGATGTTTCTTAGGAAGATCACAGAGAATAGTCTACTTTAAAGTGCACAGAAGGGGAGTGAAGGGGGAAGTTGGGGGACCTCTGTAATACTGTCAACAATAAAATAAAATTTAAAAAATAAAAATAAAAGTGCACTGAATGTCCATCAAGGGATGAATGGATAAGCCAGAGTGGTATATACCAGTGGTCGGCAAACTGCAGCTCGAGAGCCACATGCAGCTCTTTGGCCCCTTGAGTGTGGCTCTTCCACAAAATACTGACTTCTGCGCATGGGCCATGAAGTTCCAATCGCACTGTACGTGCGCGCCCGCACGTGGTATTTTGTGGAAGAGCCACACTCAAGGGGCCAAAGAGCCACATGTGCCTCTTGAGCCGCAGTTTGCCGACCAGGGGTATACCATTCAGGCTCGAGAAGGAGGGGCATTCTGGCCCAAGCTACCATATGGACGAGTTGAGAACACTGTGCTGAATGAAATAAGCCAGACAGACACAAAAGGAGAAACCATGTACGATTCCACTACTATGAGGTCCCCTAGAGCAGTGATGGCGAACCTATGACACGCGTGTCAGAGGTGACACTCGAACTCATTTTTTTGGTTGATTTTTCTTTGGTAAATGGCATTTAAATATATAAAATAAATATCAAAAATATGTCTTTGTTTTACTATGGTTGCAAATATCAAAAAATTTCTATATGTGACACGGCACCAGAGTTAAGTTAGGGTTTTTCAAAATGCTGACACGCCGAGCTCAAAAGGTTCGCCATCACTGCCCTAGATTCATCAAAGTCACAGAGACAGAAAGTAGAACAGAGGTTACCAGGGCTTAAGGGAGGAAGGATGAGCAGTTAGTTTTAATGGGTATGGAGTTTCGCTTTGGGAAGATGGAAGCATTCTGGAGGTGGATGGCAGTGATGGTTATACAACAATGTGAAAGTCACTGAGCTGTACACTTAAAAATGGTGAAAATGGTAAATTGTATGTTATGCATATTTTACCACAATAAAAAAATAGGTCACAGAGAGATAGCTGGTGCATGGTAAGTGGGGTGGACTGGAGCTCCTGGAGGCTACAATTTCTCTCATTCTCTGCTCCTGTCATCACTGACTATTCCACAGACAGTGAGAGGAAGGCTGGGACTTTAAATGATGGGCCGATGTCCCCGCTGTAGCAGAGCTGTCACCAGGACTTCCCACTAGACCAGCCGTGGGCAAACTACGGCCCGCGGGCCGGATCCGGCCCGTTTGAAATGAATAAAACTAAAAAAAAAAGACCGTACCCTTTTATGTAATGATGTTTACTTTGAATTTATATTAGTTCACACAAACACTCCATCCATGCTTTTGTTCCGGCCCTCCGGTCCAGTTTAAGAACCCATTGTGGCCCTCGAGTCAAAAAGTTTGCCCACCCCTGCACTGGACTCACTGAGGGATATATTCCCATGGGGGGTTCTAATGTTTAGAAACAGTCCAACAGCTGGCACCAGGGTGTAGATAGGATATGATGTCTAAGAAAGCAGGGGTCATGCCAACAAAAGGCAAGTTTCAAGTTTTCTAGTGAAGTTTCAAGAACGTGGCTTTCATTGCTTATTATAGCTTTGCTTTAGATGAGACACATTTTTAATGTAATAGACCACCTCCAGCACCGAGGCTCTGACCTGGATAATGAAGCATGATATCATTCTATTATTTATTTGGCTGGTATTTCCCTCTGCCATGTATAAACTCAGGTTTTCAAATGCCAAAGTCATTGGCTGAGTCTCGGACGTGGCTCATCCTAGAGTGTAATTAGAGTCCTACAATTCTCACTTGGTCGTAGAATTAGAATTAAAAGATTTAAAAAAAATAGTAATAAACCAGACTAGGTTTCACCAAGGGACCAGGCCCCTGGGTAGATGCTGAGCATCCTGGTCAGCGTGTCAGGGAAGTCACGAATCTGCGTTGTGCTCTGCAGAGGCTGGCGATGGAGGGATTGAAAGGTGGTGGCAAACACAGTGTATCTGCAGCACTTACTCAAAGTATAAAACGTCCCTGCAGCACAGACTCAGCAGGGGTTGAATAGAATATTCAGTAAAGGCCTTTACTCAGGTGAAGATGCCCAATCATTTCACCATTGGATTCTAAGCTTCTATGTAGAATAAGTGAAAACTTCAGAAAGCCCAAATTAGTGACATAATTGTCCCCTCTACACCTCCCCCCAAAATCCAAGAAGCAAACAAAAAACATTAAGAAGTATTTCTTGAAATTTTGTCATGCATGTGTCTTGTTGTCTACTTAAAGTGACCTTTTCATATGTAAATAAAGTGTGGAATAACTGTCTTTGTGATTTTAATTTTAGCTACTATTTATTGAATAGGTATTCTTTGTACTTTTCCTGCATTCCAACTCTCCTGACATTTGACATATGAAGGACCAAGGGTCAGAGGTATAAGAAACGTTTGCAAATCCACTCGGTGACTCAGTGGCAGAGCTGGGTTTTCGACCCAAGTCCGCCTGCCTCCCAAGCCTGTGCAATTATCTGCTGGATCTGCCCTGGATCTTTAGTGTAGGAGTCAACTCATTCCCTGGCCTTCAAAAGATACACGGTTAGAGGCTCAGTGGAAATGTGGCTTTCCCACTAGATTTAATTTCAGAAAGCCAAGGCAGAGTTCTTCTTGCTGTCTGCAGCCAGCTCAGTGTCAACACTAAGGAAATGTTGGTGGAATCAACTGATCAATCAATGGGCTCCACGCAGCTAAATGAAAAGGTTATCACAAGACAGTACTGATCAATACAGGTCATGAACAGACACCTCCATAATTCATGAAAAAAAATTCTAGTGTCTTCCTTGGGCATATTTTATGTTGGAAAAACATTGCACACTGATGAAGTTGTCTGGAAGTTGGCAGTGGTTGGGAGATGGAAGGAGATGAAGCAACCGGGCAGGAAGGAAAAGCCACAGCAGCAGCCCTGGTGCCAGGCACAGCACCTGGCACATGTGGGTGTGAGATAAATATGTGAATAACTTGACCACCCAGGAACACTGGCAGGTCTGTCCTCAGGAAGACCAATAAGAGCACAGGACACAGTAGGCCCTCACATGGGACCCCCATCCTTCCTGTAGGACGGGATATCTTCCTGGACACCTTGAAGAGGCACAGTTTAGGTAAGAAGCTTTGCTCAGGCGCCTGTATCTTTCCAACCCACTCAGTTGATCCTCAAGTTGCTGGGGAATCAATATGAGGCAGGGAGGGAGTGATTATAGAAAACAAGCTATTTCAAGAAGATATTCTGTGAGGTGGACAAGAGGAAATGTTGGGAAAAGACACAGGGCAGAGAAGGGACTGTTTTGTTTTAAGGATGGAGACATCTTTCTATGCTGATAGGGATGACCGAGCAGAGAGACAGTAATTCATGAGGGAAGGCTCGCTGTAGGTACAAAAAGACTAGGAGGCGAGAAGGGTTGGGACCCTGAGTACAGTGGAGGGGTTGGGCCTTTGCTAAGAGCGAAGATACTACAGCCTTTGCAGAGGGAGGGAAGGCAGAGAGCATGGGTTAATGTGGGACTGGATGGGTAGACTAGGCGGTGGGAGGTTGAGGGTATAAGTTCCTGCTCGTGTCTATATTATCAGTGACGTGTTTGGGAAATGTAGAGAGGCTTTAACAAGGACAAAATGAAAATCATCTTCTAGTCCATTATCAACCCTTCTTCATCCCTAGTGATATTACAATTTATTCCCCGGATTTAAATTTAGCCTACACAGTTATCAAGAGTAGATTTTGCATATTTTACAAAGTTTGCATATTTTTAATTTTGCAAAGTTCTTTTCAAATCTCTAATTACTTAACCAAATGAGCCATAATAAATTATAAAGCAATCTCTTAATTTTGTGCTCTTACACTTACTCCTAATCCTTTTTCTTTCTATTAAAAATGATTCTTTCTCTTTCACCAAAATCATTGCTCTAATAAGATGCAATGAATAAATTGCATAATATTAAAGACTTAACTTGTACTAAAGAAGAACACTTTCACTAATACTGGTAGAATATATAAGTAGAAAAAAAAGAAGCAAAAATTTATTATATTAAAAAACAAAATATTCCCAGGACAAGAGAGACAGCATTTGATCAAAGGTTCTCAGAGACACACTGAATGAAAAGAACATTAGAGCCGAAGTGTGTGTGTGTGTGTGTGTGTGTGTGTGTGTATTTTAAAGAACAGATTACATCCTGGAAACATGATAATAATTAGCTAGTACTTAAACATATGAATTAAACTAATTAACAGGAAATGTGAGCAGTTCTATTGAAAGATAGACTGCTAAGATTTTTAGATGGAAAATTCCCTCCATTTCTGTGGGGTGGTTAAGAGTCCTCCCGTGTCTTATGGATTAATTGGAACAACACTAAAGAAAATCATTAGGATGAAACAGTGTGAGTGCCATTTCACATGTGTGAGGTTTTCCCCCTACACTGTGAGGTTGTAAAAATCCTTTAAGAGCACGTGGTCTTAAAATTTATATACGATTTGCTATGGGTCCAGGGGTCTTTCAGATCGGAGTTGGCCCCAGCGGTGAGCCCTGCGTGCCTCCCTCTTCTCCTCACCACCTGCCGAGGATGCTCACAGGTGAAGGTCCTGGGAATAAAGGCCCCTCCGTGAGGGCAGAGCACGGCACCTGGTTCTGAACTGCTCCCCAAGCAGGCAGATCGAGCCCTGGCAGAGTGCAAGTGAGGCTCCCCTGAACGAGGGGAGTGCTGCTGCCTGATGTCCTTGGCGGACCAGAGTCAGGAAAGGGACAAAGCGTGGTGACCAGTCCTAGAGTTTCCCCTCTCCACCGCCCCGTCAGTTTGATTCTGTTCCCAAGACCATGAGGCCAGCCACTTGGTCCTCTGAATGAGGAATTACGTGCTTGTTTAGATTTTAAAACATTCAGAGATATTAAAGGGTAGCAAGGAGGTGGGGGTAATCTGCCAATCTGGGGGGACCCTGAACGTAATATAGGAGAAACTCAATTAGAGATTAAAATACCAGTATGTTGCAGTACTTTCCATTGCTAAATATATTTATTAAGTGCCCGTGTTGCACAGCGGCCTACGCTGGTATCATGAATTATACAAAGACTAATGAGGTACAGTGGCTGCCATTATAGTAAGAGGGGAATAAGCAAATGACAAAATGGCAAAGACCTTGTAGAATGTGGTAAGTGCTCAAAGCTTCCAATGTCTGTGGGGGTGCGAAGGGCGGGGGGGAGGTGACTCACGGTGAGAGAAATGACAGAACCTCCTAGAGCAGTGATGGTGAACCTATGACACGCATGTCAGAGGTGACACGCGAACTCATTTTTTTGGTTGATTTTTCTTTGTTAAATGGCATTTAAATATATAAAATAAATATCAAAAATATAAGTCTTTGTTTTACTATGGTTGCAAATATCAAAAAATTTCTATATGTGAGACGGCACCAGAGTTAAGTTAGGGTTTTTCAAAATGCTGACACACTGAGCTCAAAAGGTTCGCCATCACTATCCTAGAAGCTGGATCATTTGAACAGGTCTTGAAAAATGGCCCATAGTTCAATTAGTAGAGATGGAGGAGAAAGTGAATGATGGGAATAAGTGCACCATGATGGGTCAGTGAAGCATTGGTTCTCAAATGTGTCTGGATTGCAGGACTCTACAGTGGTATGCAAGCTTGAAGATGCAGTTTGGGACCAGATCATGGATGTATTTTATTATCGAGCCAAGGAGATTGGGCATCATTTTGTAGCACGGTTGTGGCACAGAAGAGCAATCCAGGCAGGACCATAACTAGAGAGATGATCCTGGCTGCAGTGTTCACGGTAGAGACAGGACACCCAAAGACGACTGCACTACCCACATGAGAGGTGCCACGCTAATGAGGTCAAAACCAGGGCACTGATTATGGGAATGGCTTGAATGGTACAGAATCAAGTTACTCATAAATGAAAGGGTGGTAAAGGAAAATAGAATCAAATGTGTCTCTAGCACCTCCACTGTGCCGGCCTTGCAGGACAGTGACACCATGAATCAGATTCGAATGACAGAAGGGGGAGCAGAAATGAAGACGTACAGCAAGAGACACAGGCAGATACGTTCGTGGGTTTTCAGGCATTAACCTTACACGTGGGTGGATGGATTCGGAGACACACTGGGCCAAGGTGAACGGCGAGCATCTGCACAGTATGAGCCAGTGGGGACAATGCTGAGAGAGAAGAGAGCCCCGAGGATGTTGCTATGTGAGGGCTGGGCAGAGGAAGAGAAGCACAAAGGAGACGCAAAAGGGATGGCAAGGTCAAGTGAGGAGAAAGCCTGGCACAGAGGTGACACCCAAGGACTATTATAAAATGAATGAATAAACCTCGGCAGTGCCCAGTCATAGAAATAAAAAAAGAAGAGTATGTCAAGGATAAAAGAGTGATTATCTATTTTAAAAGGATGAGTTGTATTGTAGGTGAGTCATGTCTAAATAAAGCTAGAATTAAGAAAGAATAAAGCGGTGATCAGTGGTCTAAGATGATGTAGAGAAACTAAGAAAACTGAGGGCTGAGAAGAGGCACAATAACCGCTGTCAGAGTGATGCCAGGAGAGAAGGCAGAGGAGGGACCCAGCTGTCGGAAGCAAAGAAGGTGATTGAAAAGCGGGAAGGTCTAATTTGTGCCCTTTTCTCAATAACTTCAACATCTCTTAATGTTTTATTTTTCATATAGAAATAATACATTGTTATTGTACAGTATTTTGGAAATGTAGAGAGGCTTAATAAAGGGCAGAATGAAAATCATCTGATATTTTACTACAATGAAATAACAATGGTTAATGTGAATTATTTATTTCAGTAATTTATGTTTGTGCTTATTATTTATAGAATTGGGATCATGCAAAACCTTAAGTTTCATGTACTGCTTTTAAAAAAAATTGATTTTATAGCAGTTTGCATCCTCTGGATATAAAAACCATTCTGGTATTGCTAGACTTTGTTTGATCTCCCTCCTGTATTTATTTTGCTATTTCCATTGTAATGAATGTTTTTCCTTAAATCTTTGTTATATACTGTTTTACTATTTCTTTCGAATATATGTCTAGATGGGGAATTGCTGTGTCAAAATAGCATGGGCATTGTTATCACTCTTGCCATATTATCAAATGGTTTTTCAGAAAGATTGTACTGATTTGCAATCCTTCAGCAATGATTCACTGCATGTTCTTCCCTATTGAGTATTATCATTTTCTTTTCACTCACTTTGCCTATTTGAGAGATAAAAAATGACATCTCACTGTTGGATTAATTTGCATAATTTAGCTCAAAGAGCTCTCAAATAAGATTTCTCCTTCAAGATCTGTGATTTGTTTCTGAGACTCCTGATTAAAAAGGCAATAGAGAGAAACAAATTGATGAAGAAAGATTATGAAAATGAACTCAGATGAAAATTTAGTTCTATAAAATCAACGGAGGGACATATCAATTTAGACAAAGAGAAAGCTGTTCAGTTATGACAACTGAGCACTGCAGGGAAAGAACCTCTCCCCCATTCCATTGCCATGAATTCTTCTGGACATTTTCTGAAATCTGGAGGTGGGGTAAAATACTCATGCACCCATTTTCTTAAGATTCCTCATATTCATCTCATGGGCATAATCCAACACATTCAGTTTTACCTGGGGTGTTGTGTTTCAGAGAAACCAGCTAAAACCCTTTCCTATGTATTTGTATTCAAGGTCTAATGATATGGGAATAAGAATAAAGCTGTCATTGCCTAAGAGCTGGGCACCGTGCCAGGTGATTTACATACATGATTAACTCTTACAATACTTCCTAGAGGGCACTATGAGATCCATTTCACTGATGAGAAAACGGAGGCTCATGGCGCTCTGGCTGCGTGGTGTTCACGCCAGTGCTCTCACACAAATACCACTGCTGTTTTGTCTGTCCTTTGACATTAATAATCGGTGAGACAATGTACTATCATTATCCTTATTGGAACTTCAAGAAAGGAAAATTTTGATACTAGAGCAAATTTAACAGTCTCTCAACAAAATACCTTAAATGCAGTAGCTGACTAGAGTTACTAATGAGGAGATCAGAGAAAAACAACCCGGGTTGTTAAAGCAAACGCTTCAAGCATGCCTCTTTCTGACTTCCCAACAGTTCTTCCACTCCATTCAGCCCTCCAATATTTAAGGCTCCCACTTTTTCACCATCCACACTCAAAGTCATGCCCTGTCCCCAGTTCCTTACATCATCTGAATTCCATATCCCACCAATATAATCGGAGCCCGGCCAACACCCCTAATTACTGCATGGCTCTCCTTCTCCATCATCCTCACCTGGCCAGCCTCAGCCTCCCAGTCAGCCATCTCCTCTGCACCAGCACCCTGGCAACTCAGTGCTACTAGAGAAAATGACAAACTTGCCAATGGCTCTCACCTTACATTCACAATCAGATTTTTCAAATGGCCACCTAACATTGCCCAGCCATTCTAAATCTACTTCTTTATAAGGTGTATTTTTCTCCTCCAACATGACTACTTCACATCTCAAATATCCGATTCCCTTCCCCAGCTCCCAGCTGATGAACCTGCCTCGTCCTTCCTGGGGAATACAGCAGCAATCACACAGGAACAGGCTCATCTCAATATCACTCCTTACATCTGCATCCACCTGGCCTCCCCAGCTGTCACGCTGGATGGGGTAACCCTGCTCCTACCAAAGTAAGTCCTGGAATCAAGCTCTCTTGATCCAGCTTTTCCAAGTCCAGACTTTCTCAAGGTTCAGGCTCACATACTATCCTCTCACAGAACCCCCCTCTCCCAGCCACTTCCTAGTGTTCTAGTCCAACACAGTGGTTGTCAGTATGGGCCATGGAATAGCTGCATCTGCATCACCCAGACCCATGAAATCCACTCAGCCACCCTGGGGGTGAGTACAGTTCTGCAAGGTGACTGTTCAACAAAACCATCACTACATATTAAATTCAGCATTCAAGTAAGAAAATTATATTTAAAATGGAAATAATAAATATTCAAATGTGAATGCTCTCTAACAGAATGACTATATTTTATCTGCACTCTTGAGGTTATTTGCAGCTGGTGGAGATGTGTGGTGGAACAGCTACAGTGGTCTCTTCTTGACTTCACATTTACTGGCGCCTTATTGGTTGCTTGAAATTGTGGGCCTTGGTAGGAGCATTTATATCATGGAAATCAGCAATTGTTAAAAATCAGGGTCTTCTCCCCAAAGATCCAGTTGTCAAACATTTCCCAGAACGTCACTGGATGAGGCCCAATACTCTTCATTGGAAAAAGCCTTCAAGGGGATTCTGAATCAGCTTGAGTTTGAGAACCACCGATTAGAACTTGCCTGTCTATCTCTAGTCGTCTATCTCCTCCCACCACTAACCAGTATGATTTCTCCCTCATACACATACAATGGAGCTTGCTTCCTTTTCATCTTACCTCAGCTTCATACAACCTTATTTCACCCAATGAAAGTAAGTTTTCTATAGGAAAGTAATGGCTTTCCCTGGGCTCAGGGTAAACCCGTTTTATTTTATATGTAGGTTCAAAACTCTATAAAAAGACATTTTTATAGAAGTTTATTTGCAAACTAAACTCATTTTAGTATTTCCTTTTATTTTAATAACATAATGAAATTACAAAATGACGTTTTCCTGCTGAAAATAGCATCTGATTGAGCCCTGTCATCCATTCTCCTAGAAGTTTGCTGAATAATAGAAACCAGCAGATGGCAGCAGGGGCTCTTGGAAACAAAGCTTAATGCACTTGAAGCATTTGGCTATGAAAGAACAAACTGTTATTGCAAAGTCAAGCACATTTCTAAATAGTTTGCTGGTTCATCATATTCTTCGTGTCAGCAAACTGCCTTTAAAATGTAGGATAGATTATGTTCTATGGTTTCATAAGAACAATAACAAATAAAAGAGTATGTTTTTTTAAGGTTTACAATATCAAGTGCATTTTATTTTTTTATTTTTTTCCACAGGTTTATTCTTTTTTTTCTTTATTTATTAAGGTATTACATATGTCCTTATCCTCTCATTGCCTACCCACCCCCATCCCCCATTCATGCCCTCAACCCCTGGTGTTTGTGTCCATTGGTTAGGCTTATATGCATGCATACAAGTCCTTTGGTTGATCTCTCCCCCTTTCTCCCCCACTCCACTACTTTCCCTCTGAGGTTTGACAGTCTGATTGATGCTTCTCTGTCTCTGGATCTGTTTTTGTTCAGCAGTTTATGTTGTTCCTTATATTCCACAAATGAGTGAGATCGTGTGATATCTATCTTTCTCTTACTCTTTTTATGCAAATTGGCCCATGTCAGAAAAAAGTAGGTTTAAAATTTTCAAACTCTTACAGATTCAGATTTAAATTATCCTACTTTGTTAATATTTTTAAACATCTTTTATGTTATTACTTCCATGTTATTAACTTTCCAAAAAAAAGGTTTTT